>NW_026533243.1:1047500-1182500 GCF_028296485.1 Oppia nitens
ATCTACCGTTTAGTGCCGGTCCTCGACAATGTTTGGGACAACGACTGGCGCTCATTGAAATAAAACTGGCGGTCGCACAGTTGGTTCGCAAATACCTGTTCACCCCAACCGCACGTACGCCGGTTCCCATACGTTATAAACCGTGGATTATGTTTGTTGAACCGCAAGATGTTTATGTTAAAATTGAAACCAGATAGTTTACAATTAATGTAATATTTAACCATGGCAATATATACTAGTAAGTATAGGTAGTAATATTTATTTATTTAGTATAAAAAACTATATACTGTATTTTAAACTTAATAATTTACAGCAATTATTATTTAGTACAGTATTATTAAATACAGTAATATTATTACTATTAAACTTTGTTAATAATTAAATAATATTTCTATATATATTTATATACAGTATTTTATGTATAACTTGTTTTTTTGTATAAATATATTTTAATTTTTTTCAAAGTGATTACGGTAATTATCTATGTAAAGATACAAATAAACTTTTATAAATTATTTGATTTTACTTAATCTAACAATTATTGCTGAGATTGTATTTAAAAMTATATGATTATTATTTAAAATAATTTTACTCAAATTAATTAATTTATTTTTCAATAAAATTTATTAACTAAATAATTTGTGTTAAATATAAGTTTATTATTATTATTAAACTTATTTTATAATACAATTATAATTTAATTATCGGTACACAACTATCGGCTCTATCTATCAGATATACAATACAATGTATATATATTTTATTTTTAAAAAAATGACTCAAATTTTTTTTCAATTTAATGATTAATTCAATGAATATAACTATAATTTGATTAGAAAATCAACACTTAAACTACTATTTACACCACTGTCTGTGTGTGTGTTGACTATCATTGATCGTTATGAGTATCAACCGTTGCTTCTCCGGTAAGGTCGTCACTGTTGTTTGGTTTTCTATCTTTTTTCCATCCCTTCCAATGTTTGCGGGCCTGTTTGAATAATGGCATCTTATCTGATTCGTAAAGCGGTTCCCTTTCGCCACTGAGTATCTGTTTTTCTTCTTTTTCCAAGTCGTCCTTCAAATAGAGAAAATACTTTCCGCGCATAACTTTCGGCATCATAACCACACCCGTACACGGACACTGTCCCGGTTCGGCACACATACACCAACGTTTCAATTTGTAACCAAACAGTGCCGGATTATCTTCTTGGGTAATACTCTTTTCCATTGCCAATATTTCATCTGTTTTGCCCAATGTTTTGATTAATTGATCCATAATTTCGTGACGCGATTTCGAGTCGCAATCAAATACAACGTCTTTGCCGTTGTCGAGCCAACACCTGATGAACGGATTGGGAAACTTTTCCACGTGTCGGACAATCTGTAGTTCGGGATTCATGTATTGGATTTGCGGTATATTCCAGAAGTATAGTTCCCTAAAACAGTAGATGAAAAAAAACAAGACATTGTTAGCCACACAGACAGCTCAAGTGATTCATCACTTTAAAACAATTGACAATAAAAATCAATGGTTCATAACATCTTATAGACAAATGATTACCTCAAACCAATGTGATTATCATAAGTGGGATGTGGTTTATTTGATCCATCTTTTCGCCAATACTTCCAGAATTGATTGTAACAAATCTCCATTATTTTTACACGATTTCTGAAGACTAGTTTACCAGAAGTCAAGTACGGAATGGTTCGCCGTATAGGCGACGGACCAAAGAAAAACGGCATCACTGGTGATGATGACGACGACGACGACAACGACTAATGTTAAGCTAATGACTAACAACAGATCCAATAACAAGAAGTAGTTTTAAAAACAACAGAAAAAAACTTTTATAAAGAYATTCATTCAGTCTTTTAGTGTTTTGTTATTCAATTAGTTAGTGTTTACTACACGTGAGGGTCGTTCACAAACAACGTACACATCATTATTGCATTCATTCATTAATTATACGATAAATTAAATGTAAAAAAAATATCAATTTATCGGCAAATTTTACGATTAATTTTATAATTTATTTATTTTTTATATCAAACAATATTTCTTTTTAAATGACAATCAAAAATCAATTATTAATTAATTAATAAAACAATTAATTCATGAATTTTGAAGACATGAGTTGTCGGCTGTTTTTTAGTTGACCACTCAATCGCTACTAATGAATGAGTGGCCAGATTTATCTAAGCCTTCTGGCCTCTCTTTCCGACTCGAGTAGGGTTAGTATGTCTCCTTCACGTACGGGTCCCTTAACATTGCGAATGATTGACCGATTATCGTCCAGAAACTCGACCCGAACCTGAGTACACTGTCCCTGTGAACCCGTACGGCCCAATACTTTCGTTACTTTTGCCAACTTTATCTTATCCATAGTCGCCTATTCAGATCAAATTCATATTGTTATTCATTAATTATATGATCACAATTGTCACCGAAGTGGCCAAAGTGTTTACCTGTGGKTTAGAATCGGTCTAAGAAGTGGCCAACAGTTATGTTCACGCGTTTAGTCAAAATCAATGGAGACTTCAAAAGGAAAGGAAAACGTGTTATTCATTTGAGTCTATAGTCTATATTTGAAGGGACTGTTACTATATTGCCATTGCATTACAAGTTTTTTTAATGTACAACAAAAATAATAAAACATTAGTTTAAAAACAATACAAACCAAATAATTAAAAATCTAATAATTAAAAAAACTAAATATTTAAATCAAATAAATATAACCAAACAAAAAATAAAACTTTTTTTAATTCAATAGTTTTGTTTGAAATAAAATATTTATAATAWTAATATTAATTTAATATAGAGTACACTGTATTTAGTAATGTATTTACAGTCCCTTAATCCCTCTATGAATGCATTTAATAATCGATCCCTGAATGATGTCAAGTCAGTGAACATCCCTTTCCTGTTGAGTGTCTGTCTCAGCGATGCCTGGATTTAGTGAAAAGGTTTGTCTTTTAACCACAAAATCAATTGATTTTATTGTTACAACTGTTCGGTCACTAAATATATTTATTATGAACAATGTAGCCGATCCTTATCGACGGTCGCGGCCACCTTATGGGTCGGTTGGCAACCGTTGTGGCCAAGACTTTACTGCAAGGTTTGTATTATTATTGAAATACTTCAACACGTGTTTCGCTTGTCGGCCGATAATGACCACATCGGCAATCAATGGTCACACCGAATATATATATATCGGGAGACTAATTGATTGACGATAGTGTCGGCGCCAGTCAATTATTGAAATGATGATAACTTCACACCACTGTCTTATGATAAATATAATGATATTTACTTTTACATGCACTACCATCTGATCCAATACGTTAAACAATTGAAAACACGTGTCACTGATTGATGATAATTGAAGTCTAATTAATTGTCTTTTGTTTCGTTTATTATCTTAAATTTTAGGTCAAAAAGTTGTTATCGTCCGATGCGAGGGAATCAATATTTCCGGTAGTTTTTACCGAAACAAATGTAAGTTTTTTATTTAATTGATCCCAAGAGTTAATTGTTAATACAAGTTCATAACAGACATGATGCCTATCTTAACCTACATTATCTGAAATACCTGTCGATAATAATCTTTAAATTACTGATCTGTTTCTATCCATTAATCATTAATTTTTGCAATCATATTATATTTTGTTCACTGATTTTATAATTTATTTCTTATGATTTTTTCAGTAAAATACTTGTCGTTTTTGCGAAAGAAGTGTAATGTGAATCCATCGCGTGGTCCATACCATTATCGGGCACCGGGAAAGATATTCTGGCGAGTAGTGCGCGGTATGTTACCCCATAAGACCAAACGCGGTAACAAAGCATTGGACAACTTGCGAGTGGTCGAAGGCATTCCTCCGCCGTACGATAAGAAGAAGCGAATGGTTGTGCCGTCGGCTCTGCGTATTGTACGACTGAATCCCCGACGAAAGGTTGGTTACTAATCAGTTATTAAGTTTTATTAAATTAGTGACTAATTTCGATGTTTTTATTTCTCTAAATAGTACTGTAATTTGGGTCGACTGTCCCATGAGGTCGGCTGGAAGTACAAGTCGGTGATCGAGACGCTAGAGTTGAGACGCAAAGCCAAGTCTGCTATTCGTCACTCGCGTGTTAAGAAAGACGACAGACTAAGAGCAGTGGCCAAGAAATCACTTGAGGCTAAATTGAAACCATTGACGGATCAGATCAGAGCGTTTGGTTACGACGTGTAATCTGTTTTTCATTATTATTATATTGTAATTGATTTTGAATTTAATATTAAAAAATAATTAAAAACAATGATTAAAGACAGTATAAGTATTTTGTTGTTTAAATTGATTGATTGATCCAATAAATAGTTGATTATTAAAATTCAAAATCAACTAAAAACTAGACGACAACTCATGGTTTTTAAGTTTTATTTGCTATTGAGGTGTCATCTGTTGGTTGTGTAGTGAAGAGTAATGTTTTGAATGACAGACAACACAAAACATAACAACAACTACTTGTAAAATATAAAAGACTTGAAGTGAAGAATTGAATCCAATCGAGAAAATTATCCGAAGATTATCTGAATGTTTGAGCTGTTGATGTAGTGATCATCAGTACAGTACTAATAAAGTGGTCGCCACTGACATCGCTGACATGGGTTACGATTGTTTACGATTTGCCGTCGAAGTGCCCGAAGAGCTGATGTGCTCCATCTGTAATGACGTGTTATGCGAACCGCTGGTCACCGAATGTGACCACTTATTTTGTCGCGAATGTATTACCGAATGGTTGTCCGTCAATCGTACGTGTCCTATCGATCGGCTGTACATAACCTCACGTAATCTGCGGACAGCGCCCCGCTATGTGCGCAACCAATTGGGCCGACAGCTCCTTAAGTGTGACTTTGCCGACGACGGCTGCCAAACGATGGTAACATTGGATTCGCTGTACAAACACGTCAACGATTGTTACTATAATCCGAAAAAACGTCTGATCTGTCAGAAGGGCTGCGAACGATGGATGACAAGAGAACAGCTTCAGAACCATAACTGTTGGCGAGATTTACGCAACGATATGATCAAACAGGAAGAAGTAATTGCAGATCTGAGACGTTGGCGATACGGACTAATCGGTTGTCTTATTGTACTAATGCTATACATATTGTTTCCGACATTAATGGTCAGTATGTGCTTTGAAAATCTCTTGGTATTGATGCCGACGACAACAATGTCTGCCGTCTCTACTACCGGTGCAGCTAATAATGATGACAACTCTGGCACCTAATAATGACAGTCAGTCTCCGTCTAATAGTCRAGAAGAAGAAGGAGAAGAGAAAAATACGACGACATCGATATAAGAATCGATTGAATAGTTGTTGTCTTTTATCATCTTTTTCTTCTTCAACTTCTTTAAGTGAATTGAATTAACTCATTGTCAGTCATTGGATTAGTTTTGTTTGTTTTTTTTCGGTGACAAATACAACCAATAGTTGTATTACTATTTCTCTATATATTTATTAATTGCTTTTATTTATAGTTTGATTTTAATGATTATGATTATCGTATTATTATTATTATAATTGCAAAAAAAAATAATAATAATTGTAAATTTAAAATGCATTTTACCTGTAATAATGTTTTGCTTTTGTTTAAATGATTTAATTATTGTTTATGTTTGAAACAAAAAAAATGTTTTGAATCACTTTATTATTGATATGAAGTTATTATTTATTATTAAGAGTTTAATTATATTAAAATTATTTATTATTATTATTATTTATAATAGTATAATTTACATATAGACATAGATAAGTGAAATTTTTTATTTAAAAAAATATGTACCGGTATATAATTATATAAATTGTCTAATAATGTGATGATATGTAGAATATTTTTGCAATGCAAATAATTGTTTAAAAAAATATTTATCTATATACAGGTACAGTATATTTATATAGCAATTTGTATTAAATAAAAATATTTATGAAAATTATTTTAAATATATTATAATTATTATTTTTTTTATAAAAAAAGTTTGAATCTGAAGTATGGTTACACTTTGAGCAATAAAATTTTGTTTGAAAATACGGTAATATACAGTATATATATATTAAATTAAATATATATTTATCTATATAATACCTCTAAATAATTGTAGCAAATTTTACTATACATACGATAATGATATAATATTAAACATACAAAAATATAATGGTAGATAAGCATATTTTCAACAAAATTTAACATCATTATATAATTACAATCAAAATATATTATAATRTATTTGAATATTATTATAAAAAAAAGTTATACACAATATTATATAAATATATATATTATAACAATAATAATAATAAAGTTGTACTTTCAGACTATGTATGATATTATATATATTAAGTTTTAAATTCAACAATAATAACAAAAATCTCATAATTAGCATATAAATTATATCATACAATTTGTTTTAATAACTACTTTACAATTATAATTTGGAGTAATGAATAGGTAATATATTGATATTTATTATTTTTTCCTAAAATATCTATATCTATATATTGAATATATAAAAAATAGTTTGTTTGTCTTTTTTAATAAAATATTTATATTAATATTTTACTTATAACTGGCATTGAATGGCAAAGCTATAACATTAGTTGGATAGCCAGTCGGCATCATTGGTATCACTGGTCCAACGATGTTTGTATGACTACTGATGATGGATGGATTGGCAACAATCGCACTGGCAGTCGATGAGGTGATAATGTTAGAGTTTGTAGTAGTAGTAATAGTATGAGTAGTAGTAGTAACGATAGGTGTAGGCATACGGGTATTGGTGGGAACGGTATGTTTTGTTGTTGTTGTTGAAGCTGAAGCAGAAGGTGGGGTACTATTGGTAAACGATGGCGACTTCTGAAGCATCAGAAACTTCATGAGAGCTTCGGTGTCGTTGTGCAACATATTGATATGTGATCGCAATTTCTGTACTTCTGTTTGGACATTACCACAAACAGGACATCGGAACAGTGTTTGCTGGGAATCGTTGACCGATTTTTTTGTCTGTTGCCATATTAGTGACAATATAGTGGACTCGAGTTTGTCGATTTGCATTTTAGCCAAATTGTTACTATTCTTTAGTTCGGTTTCTTCGGTAAACAATGTCTCCAATTGTTGTTTTTTACGGTTCCGATACTTTGCCGCGTGATATATATTCAACGATCGTTTCTTTTCTTTTCGGTAATCACTAATCAGGTCATTGCTRTTGCTGTTAGTATCATCCAAATGTCCATCAAGTGAAGATGGTGCYCGTTTTCGGAGATGGTCACCGACCAGAAAATCGTCGGCTATATTGTAGCCATTCATTGCTAGCTTATTACGGTTGAGCTGACTTTCGTCTATAGATGTCGACCGGAATAGACTCGGATGATGTATGTGCGGAAACAGTGGGTATCGCCCACCACCAGCCATATGAAGTGTGTTTCGGTGGTTCAATAGGTCGGAGGACAGCTGGTGGTTATGATGGTGGGCCCGGTTATTCAAGTTCAGGTCAAATGGTTTGCTTAAGTCCAAAGCTATTCGCTGTTGAAGTGATGTCAGTGCCGGTGGTGTTGGCGGCGAAAATTTCGGCGGACTCGGTATCCATACGGACTTTTTTGGCCATTCGTTAGTAAATTCTGGTTTATGATTGTTGGTGACGGCAGGACTGGTTTCGTTGCTACCGTTTCTATCGGACAACCAGATTATATCATTTTGTTGACTTTTATTACTATTACTATTATTATTACTTATATTGATATTTATATTATTATTATTGACACCGATTTTCTGGTCGTCTACTAAATGATGATCTTTTATCTGGTGTTTCAACTTATGTCTAGTGGTGGCGACGGCTGTGGTGTTGTTGTTGTCCACAGTTTGTTGGACATTGTTTCGGCAATTTGTTGCAAAACTATTGCTATATTTGCTGTGATTTTCATCGCTATTTTCCTCATTACTTTCATAAAGTCCTCTAATCTAATGATAAGAGCAAATAACAAAAAAAAATTATTGCAAATATTTATTTAATTATATGTTTGTTATATTGTATAATATAAAAATAATAGAAATGTTATTTTATTTTATTAATTAAACAAATAATAATAATAAACAACAATTTCTTTGCCAATTTTTTTTTATAATTAATTATATAATATATAGTGTATATATATTTAATAGTATTGTTTTTAGTATTATTATTATTACTATTATTTATATTTATGTTATTATTATTGCTATTTTAAGTGAACGGAAAAATCAACCGTTGATTAACTATTAGATTCAGACAACAAAAAAAGTATCAAAACTTCCTGCAAATTATAATTAAATGCAAACATTTTTTACTATATGTTATGTGTGTTTACGAGAGGGAGAGAGAGAGAGAGAGAAAAAAAATGGGTTTAATTACAGTATAATTGTTTTTAAATGACTAACTGTTTTCAAATATTTTCTGTGTTTATTATTTTTTTTTACTGATATATCAATTAATATAATTTAATATATTTTTTTGCTATTAGACTATTAAATGGTTTTTTACAGTAAAAAAAATATGGTTCATATGTCTCGACAAACATACAGTATTTATTTTGTTTAAAAAAAATAATGAAATATCATATTTTTCAATACTGTGTTTTGAAATATGGTTTTTTAACCCTATTTTATTTGTATTTCATATTTCAAATTAATTAAAATTAATGTCAATAGACATTAGACAAGATATTACATGAAAAACTATTTTTTTAAAAATAATAAAAATGATAAAAACTAAAACAATTTTATTTCAATTTAATTTCAATAGTATTTTTTTTGTAAAAATACTGTATATATATATATGATTTCAGCATAAATTATATTAATAATAATAATTATTATTATTATTACTAATCTACAAATAATAATTGTATTTATCAGTGATTTTTAATATAAATTAATATACGGATTAAAACCCTAGCAATCAATTAAAACATATTTCATTTTTATTTCATTTTCATTAGTAAATAACTAACTCTTTTTTTTTGTTAATTAAATATGATATAAGTTTTTTTTTGTTATCAATTAAAACTAAAGTACTTTATTAAGAGATAAACATTTATAACATTTTATGTTTAATATATATATAATATAAATGATATATTACATAAAAATTATTAATTCGACTGTAAATTATATAATTTATAGTGCAATGCAAAAAAATATATTGAATTTTATTTTTCATTAAATTTTTTTGCAGATAATAAATATATTTTTTTTTAAAAATAAACTGTTTTTATCATTCAATTCAATTTCAATGAGTTATTCATTTGGCATTAATAACTATTAGAGAATTGATTACAACAAAAATGTTTAACTCAAATAAAACTATTAACTATAGTTGTAATGTAGTTAATATTAATAGTTAAATAGAGACACACATAAACATAAACTTGATTATTATTTATAATATAATATTTTTTTAGTAATATTTACATATAATGTCTATTTTTAATATAAAATAAATAAATAAATAACTTTTAATCTATTATAACAAATTCTTTATATTACACATACAACACATACAACACATACAACACACACATACATACATACATACATACACACACATACACACACACACACACACACACACACACAAACACACACATACATACATACACATACACACACACACATACATACATACACACATACATACATACACACACACACATATACATACATACATACATACATACATACATACACACACACACATATACATACATACATACATACATACATACATACATACATACACATTATACATACATAGTCAATGAATGCCATATTACAATATATTAATAAAATGCAAATATTGGAAAACAATTTTAAAAATGAGAAAATATTTTTTTTTATATAAATTAAACAATAAAATAAACTTTTTTTTCAAACAAACCTTTAACTCTTTGGCACATTTGAGTACTTGAGGCAATCGATGATTGGGAACAGTTATGCAACCCCTGTAGATAAACTCGATGAGCGACCGGAGATCTTCATAGTGCATATCCTTGACCACAATAACCGGGTATTGGCTCGGGTTCTGTATGCGGGCCAATACATCGCGAAAATAGCTGGAAAAGGCCGACAAAACTAATTTATGGGCTTTGATATACTGGCCGTCGTCGAGACTGATGGTCACATCCGTGTGCACATCACTGTCAAAAAGTTCATAAATAAATCGATGCAGTTCTCGCTGATGGTCGGGTAGTCTTAGTACGTATGCCTGAACCGGTGCCGGTCCTGTATTGGATGATACCGGTGCTGTTGTGGCTGCTGTTGCTGCTAAATGGGACAACACTGGAGTCCGGCCACCATAGACACCGTTGAGTGCTGACTGATGATGACCACCATTCACGGGTCTATCGATAATAACTGGACTGCCTATTGTGGCTGCGGTACTGCTGGTAGTGGTGGCCATTATCGGTGACTATAATATACTTTTTATATATATATAAATGTTATGTGCGTTCACTATATTATTATTATTATTATTGAAACCAATTATGGAGTTATTATTGCATATAATATTATTTTTTATCACAAATTTATATGAATTATGAGCTATTTATTAGCTTTTTTAATACAATATGTTATGCCGTATATCTATGTTTATCAAATAAAAAAACTATATTATTATATTAAATATAATAATTATATCGCAATTTATCAAATGTATAATAATTATTATTATTATTACTAACTATTAATATTTTAGAGCACTATTGCTATTGAATGCAATAATTTTATATAATATATTTGTAATATCAATATATGATATTTATTTATTAGATATATATATAATAGTAAATATGATAGATATGTAATATAAATGGGGAAAATTGCACTAAATTTTTAGTTAAATTTTCATCACATAACATATGAAAAATATAATATCATTTCATAAATGATATAACAAACAAAAACTTTGTATGTTTTATTAATGATATAATATATATATATAATTAAATATATGTTTAGTTAAATATACAATATATACATACATATAAAATCATATATACATTTATAATGTACAGTATATATACACAGTATTATTTGATTATATTTTTTTCTTTCTATATATATATTTCTCATACATTACTGATATTATTATTATAACAACATTTATAGTTGTAATATGGTATTATAAAACAGTATTTAATTTTAATTTCATTGCATATTTTATTTAGTATTGAAGTTGTTATGCACCGTAGCATTGAAGTGTACAGTAAGTATACAGTATATACAGTATATTTAATATATTATATCAAATATACTGTATATATATATATATATTTGTTGTATATATAAAAAAATAACTATTGCAACACAACAGCAAACATGTGATGTAATCATTATGTAATCTATAGGAGTATATCTCTCTCTCTCAATATAATTCAATCATCACTATTAATAATATCATAGTGTTGTTGTGTAACTAAACATTTATTACTGTTAAATAACTTTACACAAGTACTGTAATATAGCATTGCATGTAAATATACTGTAGTAGTAGTAGTAGTAGTAGTGATGGCATGTATTGAACAGTCAGTCACTAATAAGCAAGTCTAATGGCTATTCACACTATCAGCTTATGTAGTTTATCTCCCTGAGCTCTCTCTCTCTCTCTCTCTCTCTCTCTCTCTCTCTCTCTCTCTCTCTCTCTCTCTCTCTCTCGACATTAAAAAAGCAATATTATCAATTTATTTTATACACACACAAWTTRGTTATTGCATTTAATAAAATCACTTTCAATATAGCAATATTACAATACAATCAAATAAAATTTATATAAATTATACTGTATATACTGTATAATATACTGTACTCTACAAAAAAATCCCATTATATTATATGCATATTTCAAAAAAATATATACATTAATAAAATATAATATAGACAACCCTTTTATTATTATTATTATTATTAGGAGAAAGGACTGGTACGTCAACAAGTAGTATACCTGTGCGACATAATTAAAATATTAATATACAGGTATAATATAATAATATTGCACTAAAAAAAGTAGTACACAATAGTAAAATATAAGTAAAATATTATTATAAACAGTATAATAATTTAATAATAAATTATCTCTCAAATCATTGATATAACTGTTATTATATAACATACAATATTATTTGCAACAATAGATATCATATAATATATAAAAACAGTTATATAACTGTTTTATAATTAGTATTTTTTCAAAAAATAAAAAAACACTTTAATAAATGCCAAACTATTTGATACTATTTTTTTAATTACTTTTACACTCAAAACAATATTTCGTTCAACAAAACAGCAGAAAAAATGATAATTTGTATTATCATCAAAAAAATTTATTATTATAACACAATTTATTGCAACAAAAAATGATTAAAAAAATTACATAAAACTACAATAAATTTTTCAAAAAAAAAAAAAGTTTTAAAATCAATATAAATAATAGATTTATTTAATTTTTTACTTAATTTTGTTGTTTTAATGCCGATAAATTGTCAATGGTCAAAATGCAAAAAATATGATTTATTTAAAAAAATTAAAAATTAATAGAAAATTTAATTTTTTAAAAAAACCCATTTTTATAAATAAAATGTTATTTAAATTTAAACTATAGATGGTGTGCTTAAAATAATTATTTACTACTATTTGTACTAGTCAATTTAAAAAAAATATATATTATGAGTTATCAACAAACAATATGACACATTTAATAACTGTTGGATTTATGTATACAGTATTTGTGATTTTTCTATAGAAAATTTGTACAGTATTATATTAAATATACTGTAAAAATGCTAAACACAATATGCAGACACCATTAGGGATGACTGTAGTTTGATTAGAATAAAAATTTCAGTGTATTATRACTCTATRGACGAACCTSTGTGTGTGTTTCACAGGGGTGTGRCACTCAATTTAGATGYAYAGCAGCTATACGTGTGATYACTGGTTATCAATAACTTATTTATATTCTGTATATCTCTATATGTTTTAAACAAAATTTGATTATTTTATCGACAATTTATTTTCAGTGGCCATTGTCTTACCGATAGTAGTCTAGACACGTGTGTTGAGAAAGAGACAGACAAAGATAGTGTTGGCCAGMGATATGAGTGTCGAAAATCAAGTAAACAATCATCGGATGGACGGCGGCGGCGATGACAATGGACAGACCGGTCGCCGACAAAACTTATCGGTTTCGTCGGACTCGAGTTCGGCATCGGATTCGTCTTCGGATTTTGTCTTCTATAGTCAACGGCCCGACTGGACGGACATCAAACCTGTTGCACAGGACGACGGACCGCATCCGGTAGTGGCCATCGCCTATAGCGACCGTTTTCGCGATACTTTCGACTATTTTCGGGCCATTCTGGCCAAAAACGAGATGTCTGCTCGGGCTCTGCTGTTGACCGAAGACTGTGCCAAATTGAATCCATCCAATTATACCATTTGGTACTTTCGGCGACTGATTATCCAAGAGTTGCGCTACGATTTGAACGAAGAGCTACAATACATTCGTACAGTGATTGGCGACAACGCCAAGAACTATCAGGTATGGCATCACCGCAAGTGTATTGTCGAACAAATCAAACAACAAATTGTCGACAAATACCAGACTAAAGCAGAAGAAAAGGACGACAACAGCAGTGGTAAGCGATGGTCAACTYAATTYWCGTACGATTTTAATACATTGATATAATATGTTTCTTTACCGCTTYTTCCTATGTATTGTAAAGACATGGCTCGAGAGTTGTCCGATTTGGTGGCCGAAGAGAAAGACTTTGTAACGATTATGTTAAGACAAGACTCGAAGAACTATCACGGATGGCAACACCGACAATGGCTTATCAAAGACTTTGCGGTATTCGATGGTGAACTTGACTATACGGCTGAGCTCATGGACGACGACATCCGCAACAACAGCGCMTGGAATCACCGGTATTACGTAATAGCCAACACTACCGGCTTTGTCGGAYCAGTACTGGACAGTGAAATTCAGTTTACTTGCCATAAGATATCGTTGGCGCCGAACAACGAAAGCGCCTGGAATTACTTGAGAGGTATCTTAGACGGTGTGAGCGTTAACTCCAGTTCCGTTGTCAGCCAACTGTGCGACGAATTGTATAAAAGTCTYGAAACTCATCGATCGCCTCATTTGYTGGCCTTTATGATCGAAGCCATCGATGARACACTTAGTCGTCAACAGCAGACAGAACCAGATCAGCAACTGTTGCGGAAAGCACTCGATTACTGTCAAACTCTGTCCACACGGATCGACACAATCCGTACTGAATATTGGAATTACATCGCCCGTGATCTCAACCAAAGATTTGCGGCCAAATGAATGACCAAAAAAAGTCAATTATTGACCGCAAAGTTAGTTAACATGAACTRTATATTGTCATTGATTTTTTTATATTGTATATTGCATTTGAGTTTAAATTAAGTTTTTAAATGAATTTAGTAATTGAAAACATTTTTTTTAGTTTATTTTTTGAATAAGAGTCTAATACTTATTATTATTATTGTATACTTAAAAAAATAATAATTTAATATTTTSTGTATGAAATTAATTACAAAAACGATACATTTGAACATTTATTGTGTATGTGTGTCGACAAACTATATATAAGTTATATAATTGAAATTTATTTACTGTACTGAAAAAAGTCAATTGTTATGTTATTTTATAATTAGTGCGAAAAATATGATTTGTTATAATTTAAATGATTTTTTTATAAAAATAAGTAATGAATACACATATTATGAATCTTAAAGGAAATATTATTATGTAAACAATTTTCATATGATACTAGTGTTAATAATAATTGATATATTATTTTTTTGTTATGATTTTTTTTATTTAAATAATTATTTGTTTATACATATAAATGAAGACCATTTTAAGTTAAAGAAATGAAATTAAAAATATAAGATAAATATAAATAAATTGTAATAATTATAATAATAATGTATTTTCTAATAATAGTATTAATTAGTGGTGAGAATGACCTCTAAATCCTAATTCACACAAAAAAAATGAAAATGAAAACTACTTTTTCCATCCCTTGCCGTAGACATCGACCACATTGGGATCCGTGTGGACATAGAAGGGGAATGAGAACAACTTCTTGAAGACAAACACTGGTTTTGTACCCGCTTTGGCAAACGATGAACTATGCGAGGCCTGGGCTTCGTGATCTCCCTGCGGACTCAGACCGGCCGATCGGATGAACTGGTCGAGCACTTGATGTACATCAATGGTATTCGGCGATTGGCCATATGATTGGGCCGTATAGGATCCCTGCGGGTTGCCATACTCGGCGAACTGCGGGTTYTGTACCGAGTGTGCCATTGCATAGTCCGATGAAGCAGCTGAGCCGGCCATCGGGTTCTGGTAGGCAAAGTTTGGATAATTGGGCGACGGATTAGTGGCCGCAAACATTGGAYTGCTATACATTGGCATAGTATAGGCGGGATAGGCCTGCGATGGCTGAGCTATATTGTCATAGGCGTAGACCTGATTCGGTTGAACATTGCTTTGAAAACCCTGAAACACGACGTTTCAAATAATTAATTCAAACAAACATTATTATTATATATAATTAATTTGTAAATTAAATTTAGATACCGTTTCTCTCTTTGTTGACCGAAATCTGTTGTATAATCGACACGAAAACAGCGGATATTTACAGTTTTGTTGCGACGATCTCTTCTGCTTATTGATCAGTGATTGATACTATTTTTTTGTGGGTGTAATTTGATTGTTGTAATGGATAATACGGTAATTATTAATTTACGATAATATTATGGATTATAAATATTATATAATTAAAAATAAACTACACAATCATTATATAGTAAATTAAAAAAAATAATAATTGATATAATATTTACCCAATCATTCCAGTTTTGAGCCGATATTACGGCAAATATGGAAATAATATCTAATTAAATAAAATAAGTTGTTATMTACAGTATATTGAATTTTRGATAAATCTATTTAAATAATGATTATATATCATATATATATATATATAATAGAAAATTAATTTGTTTAAAGTATAATAAATAATTTATTAAATAATAGATAATAATTGATTAAATTTTTTTACAGTACTTACCGATTAAGAATATTAGTGTCAATGTTTTGATGAATTTCATGTTTAATTTATAGTTAATATTTATGGCAATATTGAAAWACAGTAATCTTATTATTATCAGTCAGAATCTACTGTTAAAATAAAATGAAATTGAATTTTTAAAAAATTAATATACAATAAAAATTGATTAGATTTAATAAAAATAGATTTTTTTAAAACTACTAACTGATTGAAAAATTTCAATTTATTTTAACAAWCATTTAGTGGATATTTTAAAAAACATACAAAAATTTTAATAAAATAAATTAATAATATAATGTTTTAAAACATTTTAGTTATTAATTTTTATTAATTCTCTTTCTTTCTGATAAATAAAATTAAATCATTTGAAAATATATCATAATATTGTTATAAATAGTTTTATAAATGCATTCAAAAACTTTTTAAGAGAAACATTAAAACATTTTAAAGTAATATTTTTAACAAAAATAAGATCTCAGAGACTAAATGGTAAACTAACACAAAACTAACTATTCATAAAATCCGGATTTTTTTTATACAACAAAAACAACAAATTACTGTAAATTACTTTTTTTTGACCGAAAAAACAACAAAAAAAGACAAACAGTTTTGATTACTCAATAAACACATAAAAGACAATTTAACTATAAAATCGATGACTTTTTTTGAAGTTAATTAGTTAACAAAAATTTTTGTTAATAATAATTTTATTTTTCTATGATTTACATACCTTTCCAATAAAGTAGTAGTAGTTTTTGTATGTATTAGTGTCTGACAGTTATGTTATATCTGAAACTGTTTTGACATAAACACTGGTGGAAAATAAAAAGGTTAGTTTCGAGAGAGAAAAAACTAATTTATTATTATAAAAAAATTGTGAATATTATATAATAGTATTACCGATAATAATAATAATAGACTTTATTAGTGGTTCACGAGGGGAAAGGTAATGAAGTGCAACGTAGACCAGGATTTTTAAATATATTATATATTAACCGTAATGTGTACTTCACTTATGCAATAATACCAGTAATAATAATATTATTTTGTATATTAGCCGTGAACTTGATTTACTGACCCATTTTCCAGGTATAGTAACAGTACAGTAGTAATAGTAGTAGTGGTGGTGATAGTAGGCAGTGGTGGCAGTAATAGAGTCCAAACATACATACATATTATACATACACCGCAAAAACTATTTAGAGACAATACTTTTATAATATAAGTGTTATAAATATTATATAATTTTTATTAAAACTGTTTGGTTGGTTGTTTTGATCATTATATACTATATATATATATATACCAGCAAACCTGTTCCGCTTCTTTATCTCTTTCTACTACCTGTGCCCATAACTTTAAATACAGAGTGAGAAAAAAAACTATTTAATATATAATTTCATAGTTTGTTTTTGGCAAACTTTTGCTGATTCAGGCCTAAACTTAGGCACAGTTTTATTATTATTATTATTATGTATTATTTATATTTGTGTGTTTAAATTAATGGTTTTTCACATTTTATTGGCAAAAATATTTCATGTAAAATTCAATAATAATGGTATTTCGCATACATTTAGTTTTTTGTATTTTTTTGTTAGTAAAAAATACATACTAATAAAAATATATATATATAATTATTATGTTATATTTTAAAGTGATTACACAAAAAATAAAACAAATGAAACATTTAAAAAAAACTATATAAATATATTAAATATTATATTTAAAAAAAAATCTTTTTGTTAGTAAATTAAAAAATTATATTAATTATATATTTATTTATATAATAGTTGATTATACTGTATATGAAATAAGTGTTTTTTTTTGTTTTCATACAAAATCTTTTTGTTTCAAATAATTATCACTTAATTATTTATTATTAAATTGTAATATTTGATAAACTACTATTATCATTATCTATTAAAAAACAAATGTACATTAAAACAATGAAATGATAATCATTTGAATCAACAAAAATTTATTTTATTTTATTACTGAATAAATATTGACCCAAATTTTTCTATACGTGAGAGGACTGTTAGGTTGTTTGGCTGCTTATATGAAAATAGCACCTCTTTATTATTATTATTATCATATATTAATATAGGGTATTTTTATAATTTAAGTTATATAATACATGTGCAAAATAAACACACATACATACACATACACACACATATAAACACACATACACACACATATACATACATACAGTACATATACACAMAGAAAATTAAAAAATATATAAAAGTCCTAAACTTAGAGTTATTAAAATTATTAATACAAATAATAAATTATGTTTTAGTCCTAACTAACTAACTACTGGTTYYGTTATTATTAKTATTATTTAATTTGTCAACAAATTGRTGCAAATTAACTACATTAACCACTTTGTGGGACATTTCTATTGGAGATGAAGACGATGATGAAGAGGATGAGGAGGACGAGTAGGTTGAGGACGAGGAGCTATTGGTTTGTTCRTTAGTCATGTCCATMATATTGGCGTCACTTCTATGCGATTGAGTTATTGTTTGACTATAAATCAAACTTTTAGGCTCATCGATGATCTCGACGTCCTGTGATGACTGTCCTTCACTGTCATCGTCGTCGTAATAATAGTAAACATCACTGTTTAGGTTATCCCCARTCAGTGGACTGGCTAACGGCTGACCACCGACAACACCGGGACTATCGTTATGAACAACATTACTTTCATAGTCATTATGATTGGCATTATCGCCAACATTAGGATTATCATTATAGTCTAATTGTTGATCTACTTTCTGGTCGTCATTGAAATCCTCATTTACRGGTTGGTARTAGTCYTGAACAGGCAGTTCCACCGGTTTAAGTCTAGTGCCAAACTTTGGTACCTCCATAGTCGGAGGTGTACTACCAGGCGGTACCATATATATCTCTGGTTTGTTGGCTATATTAATACATTTTTTTAATTTTAAAAACCAKATATTATTATCATATACAGTAATTTTTTTATATATTTATATCATTACCAGCCAATAACAATAAAAAGTTATAATGCATATCAAAATAATTTTATTATTAGTAATAATAAAATTAATTTKAAATTTTTATTTAGATTTTATAAAATTAGTTTCGATTTTTAGTAATTTATATTTAGTTTTCAAAATTAGTTAATCAATCAATCAATCAAACAAACAAATAAATAAAATTTAGTTAATTTTTTTAGTTTAGAAAATTAATTTTTATTTAGCAATATTAATTAATTTTAGTTTTTTYTCTCTCTGAATGGATTAAAACAATGATTATTTATATATATATTTTAAAAATGACAATAAACTCACAATTAATGATAAAATTAATRGTTAAAAACAAAATCAATATTATATATAAAATTTTAACAAAAAAAAGATTAACAAAATTAAGTTAAATATGATTTTTTTCTCTTAATAAATATAATACAAAACTCACGTTTGGGTTTCATTAGTGATCATTAGTTTATAAACTGAGGCTAACTTACCAATGATTGGCTTTATCTGTATAATACTATCGTTCAATGATTTAGTCGGTGGCAGTGACGACAGTGATGGTATTGATGGCAATGATGGTGACGGTGGAAATGGTGTTACTTTATAGGCCGACGGTGAGAATGGTGTGGCCAGTAATGGCTTCTCATATTTCACTCCTTTGTCATCATTATTAGATTTGGTGTCATTGTTGTTGTTATCAATGTCCAGACCATCGACCGGTTTGTATACATTTTGTATGGCATTCACMGGTGAACTGATGGTAGCGCTGCTCTGTGTTTGATAGGGCTGTTCGTCAATGTGTTGCTGAACTACAAAAGGTCTGTCCTGAGTTCTCGGCTTATATGGTGATCTGTTTTCTGATGGCCGGTAACGTGTAGGAGGGAGTGTTGGCTGTCGATCGGGTCTATTGTTAGGCATCATTGGCTGATAGCCTTTAACGTCACCAACAGGGTCTTCAAGTTGTTGATCATCGATAGAGTAACCATTATCTCGTTGGACGGGCAGATCTTCGTCAGATGTTTGTATCTGTTGCTGTTGATTGTCATCATCTTCTCGTGGATCATATGGTGGCGATGGAGGTATTCGTGACTGCGGAGGAATAATTTGCGGTCGTTGCGCTGGTAATGGTAAACCTAGATATAAATTATCAAAAAAAATAAAAAAAAGAAGATATAAGACTTAGAAATAATTATAAAAGTTGTTTCATAACGTCTACCTAAACTGTTATCTCTTGGTGGTTGTCCCGGTGATGGCGGATGTCTGGCCCCGTAATACGGTCTGATTTCAACCGTTTGTGGCGGTTGTGATGATGGTGGTGGCGGAATCTGCTGTGGCACTGGATTTCTCGGTGGAAACTGTGGTAATTGTTGTTGAATTGGAGGTCGATTTCTATCAGCTCCTGGATTTTGTGGACGTCCTTTAACGTCATCCAAACTTATCTGTTGATCATCTATTGGAGTATAATTATCGTTGTAATCGCTGACATCGGTTTGCTGTTGTTGTTGTTGTCTTTGTTGAGCATCGTTGGCTCCAAATAGAGAGCGGTCGTCACCTTTAATTGAAGGCCTATTGTCTGCGACCACTGGTTTGTAGCCACTGATGCCACTCATTGGTCCGCTTGTAATAAACACTTTTGTAGGCCGTTTGACACCAACTCTATTGTCATAGCCGTCACGTATGACCTGATTTGCATCACCGGTGCTCGCATTCACTCTATGTAGTGTCCTATTGAAGTCTCTCAGCACTGGTATAGTTGGCACACGTATTGTTTTAATATCACCACCACTACCAGCATTAGMATTGGTAGCATTGGGTCGGGTCGTGTTATTGTAACGCTGTCTGACAAAGACACCAATTTTAGTGGGCGTAGGCCTGTCCTCGAACACTGGCTTATTGATGACCCGTTGCTCTTCATCGTTGTCTTGTCTGCGCTTGAATTCATTGTTGCCATCATTTGGGTCGTCATAAAAGACACCATTAGGTCGTTGTTTGTCATAGAAATTGCTAATTGGCTTTAATTGACTTACAGGACCTTTAGATATATATATGCAAAACAATTAAAAATTATTTTTTTTGTTAACAAATTGAATGCCAATACCTTTGGTGGCCTCAATAAAACCATAAACTGGCGGTAATTTTGTTGTCACTCTAGTTGGTTGACCACCTTTTGTGGGGGGCATCTGATATTGTGGTGGGATAGCCACCGGCTGCGGAAAACCTCTATTGTCACCATAAGGTGGGCCAGGGTTTGCATTTCTAACAGGATTTGGGTTTCCGTACGGCCGCACCGTTACACCAACAAACGGTTGCGCTTCTGGTAGTCTGTCGTCTGGTTGATAACCGGGATTATTAGAGACCGGACTACTGCCAAACTTTGGCCGCTGCTGATTGTTTTGCGGTACAAACTCGTTGCGCAACACTAAATCATCTCCTTGCCTGTCATCTACCTGTGGTCTGGGCCTGGGATTAGCTCCTCGGTAGGGTATTATATTGGGTGGTAGATCAGCAAACTGAGTCCTATCGGCACCATATGATGGTGATCGTCCACCGCCTAAATCTTGACCGCTACCGATATGCGGCGAACCTCGCGTCTCATTGAATGCATATTTAGGAGTGACGGCCACCACTGGCACTGTTATATTAGTTCTTCGGTTAGCATTATATACATCTCTATTAACGTTAATGGGATTACTGGTGGGAGTCGTGATTGCCGGCTGAGGTAATCGAGACAATGAATTGGGAACAGTATTTGAATATGTGCTACGATTTGGATTAGGATTGTTAGCTATTGGTGGTGGTCTCTCTTGCGGTGACCTTGCAGTCAATCCGTCACGTCTAATACTGCCGGCACCGGGGTTTGAATATAAAGCAGCGCCAGGATTGAGACCAGCTTGAGGTGGAAGTACTGTTGGTGGCAGTGCTGGAGGTGGCGATACAATAAGTACTGGGTTTGCGTTGATCTGGACATTGGACGGATTGTCGTTAGTGGTTCCCGGTTCCGATGTCCTGATGTTGGCTCTGAAGCCATTTTCATCGGCCACGTATTCAACGTGTCGGTAGAGACCGTCGGGACCCATATAGCCGTAACTACCGGTCACTCTATCGCCGTCACTCATCTCTTTTCTATACTGTTCGTTACCTTTTCAAATGTAATTATGTTTTCAAAAAAAAAAATCAATTTAATATTAGGACATATAAAAAATATATATATATATTCCTGTTTGTGTTATCAGTTATAAAAATATTAATACAATACCGTTATAATCGCGGATTTCATATCCAAAAGCGTAGGGTTGTGTCGGCCACTGCTGTATATATATATATATATATATATATATATATTTATAAATATATGATATGATTATATAAAAAATTATATGGATAAATAAGTATAATAAGAAATTTTAATTACAAATTAGATATAATCTCTCTCTCTCTCTCTCTCTCTCTCTCTCTCTCTCTCTCTCTCTCTCTCTCTCTCTCTCTCTCTCTCWCTCWCTAGCATTATATAGACATCATTTTATAATTAATTTGTGATATAATTTTTTAAAACTAATTTTTGTTAAATAAAGAAAAATGAGAGATAATTTTTGTAAACAATTGAAGTCTTTTATTTATTTATTTTTTGATAGTCACAAAAAATATTATGTGTGTAAATATAGATATTATGACCCGTTTTTAGCTTTAATTGCAAATTGCATATATTTAAAAAAAAAWTATTAATGTCTTAATTACTTTATTAATATACATAGAATTGTTTTTTAGTATCATTTATTTGTTTAAAATATCTTATATAAAAAATATATTCAAAATTATTTAAAAATAATCAGCAAATAATTAATGTTTGGTTTAATAATATACATCAATATTTTTTATTTGTTTGTTAATTATTTGTACTAATATTTAAAGTTTAATGTTTTTGATATCATAATTTAATATTGATATACTAAAATAAATATTAATGGATAAATTATAAATGTTTATTATTAAACTTTTATTTTTTTTATAAAAATCATTACAACTTGCATATTGTAACTAACAAAAAAAATTGTACTGTAAGTTTGCTGTACTACAGTAAACTATATACTGTATTAATAATAAATATTAATTTGCATAATATCTACTGTTTTAACTTTCAAAAAAAAACATTTATTTTTAGAARYAATTTAATTGTAGAATATATTTTATAGTTAAAAATATATATTTTTAAAATGTAAAACTGTTTCATTCACTGGTTGCAACTAATTGCCAAAAATTACAGTAAAAATTATAGGTATATATCATTAAATTGGTATATTTAGCGGTTCATTAATCTTTTAATTATGTTAACAACCAATGTTAACACTTTTTGTTTTGTTATTAATTTTTTTAAATGAAATAATTTATATAATTAAAAAAATATACATAAAATATCAATAATTACCTCTTTATACCACTCATCCTGATTACGACTGGCCGGCGACGRCTGCGGTGGCGGCTGTCCAGTGGTCCGGTAGACCAGTAATCCAAAACAAATGTTTATAATAAACAATTTCATAATTTTTGTTTAACTTTTTGCACCCGTTATCACATACAGGTGCCAATCGATCACTGGATGGACAATATTTACTACTACTACTACTACTARTGAYTTAAMTTTTATACACCAAATAAACTTTGAAACTTTTGAAAGTTATTTAACTAACTTTCCATAACTTTCTCAATGGATTATCTATGACTTATAAATGAGTTTCAGTATTGACAGTCTTACTAAATATCATTTACTTTCTCCCAATTATTCCCTCTCTTTCTTCAATCGTTTAACAATTATGATGTGTTTGTATGGGGGAACTGGTCTTCCAGAAAAAGGTCTTACCATTTAATTAATGGGTTTGACTTTTTATTTGTCTGTTTTTATGTGTGTGTGTTTSTGCTGTACATTGTATGACCTATTATTGAAAACGCCTGTCCAGAGTGAAAGCACAGGTATTTTGCTAACTGTTTGTTTCAAATACATTGTTATGACTTTTGATTTTTAATTTTTTTATATTTAATCTCTCTCTCTCTCTCTCTCTCTCTCTCTCTCTCTCTCTCTCTCTCTCTCTCTCTCTCTCTYTACTATAATAATATAAAAGTAGGTCTTATAATATGTTTTAATAAAAACAAAGTGCACTAACTTATAGCTATTGTAAAGATTGTTATTAAAATTAACACTACATTATGTAATAGATTAGTCATATTTATGGTTATAATAATTATTGTTCACGTTTTTATATCATACCTGTATATTAGTGTTTATGTRTAWATACAGTATAAAATGCAATACAATTTAATTAAAAGCTATTATATTGTGTATATAATTTTCTAATTATATGATATATAATCAACTTGTTTTCTACTAWATATTAATTATAGAAAAAAGATTATAAATAGTTAAWWTTTTTGTTTTTTATTACAATATACAGTACTATGACTTTTTATCAATTGAATATTTAAATTAACTAATAAAATTAAATTAACTAAATATTATAATTTAAGTTGTTTATTATGTTAAATTAATTAATTAATTAGCAATTTAATGAAATATTTTAAATTGACAATAAAAGTTTATGCCATAAATACAGTATTTATATACTAATTTATTAATTTAATTGTATAAAATATATTCATATATGTATATATGATTGTATGGTAAATGATAATAAAATTGAATACAATTCAAATTTGCTGTGATTTTGAATACAAATTGCATTATTAAAATCTGTATTTTATATATAAAATTTTGAATGACATTATGGTTTCGATACAATAAACAGGTCGTCCTTTAAATCAGATAATAATGAAAAAAACTAATATTTCATAATTTTAATATAATATCATTCATTTGCAACAATTGTTTTTAATTATAATATTATTCAAACAATTTGATGATAATTATTTGAAGATATTATGCTAGTATTGAAATCACATAAACAATTATTTATATTAAAATTACATTTTGTATTTTGTTTGGCTATTGATATGCAAATTGTGTGACCGCAAGATAACTGGTCTAACCATTAATGAGGTATACTTTAAATGAGATTTTAGTTTAGCATTCAATAGAAAGTAATATTTGTTTGTTTTTTTTTGTTATATATTATGGACTAACAATTGATGTGAATTCAGAMTAAATTAAAACAATATCCAAAAATGTTATATAATATAATGACTTTATTATAGAAAATAATTTTTTATTATATTATTATTATTATTATTATTTATTCTTTATGGATATTTAGCAATTTGAATATAATTTGTATGATATTATGCTCTCAATAAGTATATTGAAAGTAAAACTGCATTTATTTTTTTGGAAATACATATCAATCATTAGCATAATATTCACACACAATATAAAAAAATAAAAAAAWTAAAAAAAATAATGGTTTGTTTGATCGGATAATTCATAGGTATTTCCGACACATTTTTATCTTAAAAAGAGAGTAATGAATGTCTCAATAAATTAGAAAATTTAWTCACAATTYACTTTCAAATAAATTTKTTTTTTAGTATTCTCTAAGTATATATCATATAATAAGAAATATATTAAATAAAAAAATAATTTTCTATGAATACTAAAACAATCGATTTKTTAAAAGCAAAAAATAYAAAAAATAAATAAATTGTTAGATTATAAAAAGTTAACTCCTATATATAAATTATATCAATGTCATAAATCTTAATATACATAMTAATAATTTACTTTATTTTTTTATATATKRGTATATAATGTGTTTGTGATTAATTAATTGGAGACAAATAATGAGTTTGAGTCATAATAAATAAAAATATCATAATATATATAACAAAAACAAAAAAATAACWAATGTTTTTTCAAAAACAAATGATTACTTTTGTTTATAAAAAATAAWATTAAATGTAAAATAATAGACTATTATTATTATAAAATTTGTTTTCATAACAACACAATTGCCACCAAAATTATGTCAAATACCTCTCCTCTAGTAATTTATTATACATTTATAAMAAATTTCTAATATTTACTATTATTTAACAAATTATTWAATTGTTTGGGAGAAAAAAATCGGTGCAAATATGAGGGCGTTAATCATTTTATTTACTATCAAAAAAAATTTTAAATAAAAAAATATGATACAAATATTGATAGTTTAGTAATTTTCTTTTACAAATAATTATMGTTAATTTTATTTAAAAGAAAATTATAAATTATTTCTATAAATAATCAAAAACCATTCATACAATCATCATTTAAAATGTGATTTATATATTTATATTTTTTTCAAACAAATTTATTATTTTAATTGTATACTTACATAAATTTTATATAATTTATTATCYTATTTCTAGTTGTTTTTAGTTATTTATTGTTTAACTACAAATTGACTTTCAATTTTAGCAATAATAGAAAATATTTTAAATTATTGAAACAAATAAACACTTTTTTTAATTGTTATCTATATTTATAGACAAATATATATCCATTGATGTATATAAATTTCAACATATAAAATGCATATTATAATTATTATCATAAAACAATTTATTATTACATTTGAATACTAWWTAATTTTAGAGGTATTGACTTTTGAAGATTGTTTTYTTAAAATATATAATTTTAAATATTTTAAAATAGCATTTAATTATAAATTATTTTAAATACAAAGCGCATATATATAATTTATATATATATTTAACAGTAAAAATATATTATTGAATATTATTATAAAATAATTATCTCTAAACACTGTGAAATTGTCACCAATTTTAACAACAAAAATAATWATGTAATTTTCAAATTATGCTCACATTTCACATATCAATAAGCATTGAATTTATAGATATTTTGTTTTGAAAAATTATATCAWATGTTTTAGTAATAAAAAATTAAACGAAAAAAATATAAACTTTAATAAATWTAKGAATAAAGTAAAACATATTAATTTAWTAATTTWAYATTTTATTTTATTAATAACACATCCTTATTGCTTAATAATTATTATACATTATATTGATATATATTGTTTAAATTGATATATATATATATATTTTAAATTAGATCAAAATTWTATATTTGTATATCTAATTTGTCTATTTTATCTCAATATTGATATGCAATACTTGGTACAAACTATTGTTAAAATTTCAGAGCAATAAAAAAATATAATTATAGCAATTAATTACAGCAAAAAAAMAGTTATTCATTGCACTGTATAAAATATTTTAACTAACTTTTTTTAAAAAAATATACATAAAATTGTTTGGCCAGATAAAAAAACTAAAAAAATCAATTACACAYAACATTTAAATAGCGTACGGTATAATAAAACGTCTGGGTTGGGAACCGGCTGCCCGCAGCTTATGTACTCTAACATTACCCATACGGTGCTGTATCTTCTGATGGTTGACACTYTCTTGGCCGCCATATTTGTAATCCTGTCCTCCATCGTGACCGCCACCGTTGCCGCCCTGTTCGGCGCCTCCGCCTCCATGTTTATTATAGTAGGGTACGATTACTGGCTGGGCATCAAATTTGACATCACCCGGRTCTTTCGGTGCGGTTCCCGGTTCGTTGGTTTTGATTTTGGCCCGGAAACCGTTTTTGTCGGCCACGTACTCTACTTCACGCATAATGCCGTCCTTATCCTTGAATCCATAGCTGCCCATAACGTTTGATGGGTTYTGGCTTTTTTCGTGTCGCCATTGTTTGTTTCCGTGTCCATCTGGTATATGGGGGGGGKTAACAATGTTATCATATACACCTACACCTCCCAAATAACTTCTACTAATGCTTACCCTCAATGTCGTACCCAAAGCCGTACGGCTGGAACGGGTATTTCTCATCCTTTATTAATTAATTGATTGATTATAAGTCCAAAAATATGATATAGTTATATATATGGTATGGCATAAAATATTACGTTTAATAATATTAWTTATCACTTACATCCTTATTGCCTAAATCATTATAACCACCACCACCGCCTCCCTGACCACCATATTGGCCATCCTGTTGTCCGCCGACAGTACACTTGACAGCACTGAAAATTGCCACCAGTGACAGCACCGGTAGATATTTCTATGAAWTATAATTATGATAAAATAGAGTAAACAATTTTGTCCATTAAGATTCACAACAATCAAATTTCAACAAATTTTACTAATTTTTTTCGTATGAAAACTCTTACCTCACATGAAAACAACATTTTTTTGTGAAAAAACTTTAGCACTTTTTTCTAAGTTTCTGATTATTAATGATTAACTTTCATATACMATATGAATACCTATTGGAAAAAACAATTGCTTTTTATAGTCAAATCTTGTCAACCATTTCAGGACAATCGCACTGAAAGTAAAACTTTTTTTTAGGCAAAACCTCTTATTTTTTGAATACTAATAATTTATTTTTTTAACACTAATATTGATATCATTTAAAATATATATATTTATGGGTCGCTTATAATATTTTTTGGTGCATTCATTAGTGATATATATACAGTAGTTTATACAGTTATAGGCTATTAGTCGGCACATGTAGTTTTCTAGCGATAAGCGATATTATTAGTATTATTTTAAAAAATAATATAATATATACTGTATATAATGTTTGTTGTGAAAGTTGTTATCATAAATATGATTTCTATTAATAAACTATTGTTACGACAAGTGATAATAATAATAATAATGAAAAAAATGTATATTAATTAGCAAAAAAAATTGGAGAAAACATATATAGATAATAGACATGTAATGTCTGAACCAAATCGATAATAATAATAATTATAACAAACTTTTGAGGTATCGTTTTAGTCTATAATATGATTAAAATCTAAATATATATATATTTGTTAATATAATAGCTATAAATAATATTTTAAATTTAAAAATTGATTTTTCTTATTGAATAATTGAACCACAAATACAAGAAACTAAATGTAAAATAATTTTCATTAGTTTTTTTTTAAAAAATAATAATAATTATAATAATAAACTAATTCTAAAGTTAGCAAACTTTCACTGAATTTTTATTATAAATAAATATATTTTCTACAAAATTAAATAAACAAATTGT
Organism: Oppia nitens; assembly: GCF_028296485.1. Taxonomy (NCBI): domain Eukaryota; kingdom Metazoa; phylum Arthropoda; class Arachnida; order Sarcoptiformes; family Oppiidae; genus Oppia; species Oppia nitens. The sequence goes on from NW_026533243.1 coordinate 1,076,774, forward strand.
TTTACTAGTAATTTGTTTGTTTATAGTAAAWTATATTTATTTTAAATAATATATTACTTTATTTTGTGCTAATTTTTCTTAATTAATAATTTAATAATAAATKTAATATTTTTTTCCAAAACAATATAAKAGTAATTTTATCATATTATAATTTAATTGTATTATAAATTATAATACAATATTCTTTAATATTTAAAAAATAAWTAAAATGTTTATTAAATTTATATATAATCTTAAAATTTGAAAAAATAGTAGTTTTATTAAAATTACAAAATTATTTTATAAATTTAAATAATTTACATTAATTTATTAACAGTATTAACTAATTAAAAAAATTAATAWATATAATGAAAAATAAAAATTATTATTGATTTGTTTTTTATAAATATATTTWTGATTTATCTATKTAATTGCAATATTACTTTAGTCTATTTTTTAATCTAATAATTTGAATTAAAAATATCCATGTTATAGACATTATAGTTATAWAATAGTAATTTAAATTAAAAAAAATAATTATTTAATATTACTCTTTATGTATATTTTTTATAACTAATCATTTTTATTTGTACTAAAAAAAATATGTTCAATAAATTTTATKATTTAAACAAACATTTATTTAAAAATAAAATAAAATTTAAGTCATTATTTACKMATCAAATAAATWATTATTATTTAGGAAAAAATGCATTTCATTATCACATAATAAATAAACTGTAAATAAATTTTTTAATTTTATTAACGTATTTATTATATTGTAATTATTTATATGTAAATACAGTTTATTGCTATTAATAAACAGTATATTGAAATTTCCAATACAACACTACTATAATTAGCACAATAATAATGCATTATAAAATTTATGCCAACGATTGYATTGCTTTTTAAGGTAATAGTGTTGTATTAAATTTATTATTACATTCACACACATAAYTACAGTAYATATTCGTATGAAATAACATATGATTTCAATGAAATGAAACAAACAATAAATTGATAGCAATTTAGTACTTAAGTGTTAACAACAAACACGTGTTTAATAACAAATAAAAACATTTAGTTTTTTATAATTATTTGGTGACCATTTCGGGTGATATAATAATAATCGCCACCAATATTGGTAACCASTTTGTTGTGTACATCAAAATCACTGTCAGCTGATCCCTGAAGTTTGTGATATGAGTTCGACGACGATTACAACTACAGCCGTGAAGACAAACGATACAAAAACGTCGATAACTAATACATCCGCAGATCACCGGCAAAGACATTACGGTAGTYCACAGTTTGCCGATAGTGGTGGCGGCGGTGGTRGYGGTAGYGGTCATCGACATCACGATAAACCAKTGATGTCGTCGTCCTCTTCTTCATCCACGACGACTACAGAGCCGGTTAAGAGGATGACCAGAGTCTACAGCAATAGTAATCGCAGTCAAGACTCGAGAGATCACCGGTCAAGACATGACAGCAATAGTAATCGCAGTCAAGACTCAAGAGATCACCGGTCAAGACATGACAGCAATAGCTATAACAACAATAATAATGATAATAACTTCATCAGTGATCGATATAGACATCATAATCATCAAAATTATCACCGAAACAGACACTATGACGACACACCRCGATATTCATCACAACAACAGCACAGGTAATTARCAATTGATTTGAGTGATGATCGGGAGGTAATGTCTTTGATTTTATTTTGTTTTATATCTCTCATCCAAACAGATCACATTATAATTACAACAATCGACGATACGATAATAATAATAGACATTTTGTCAGAAGTGGTGAYAATAATAGTAATAAAAATGTCAACAATTATACAGAAGACAGGCCACACCATTACAAACAAAGACATTTTGAAAATAGTGATAGACATAGACGTTATGGTGATAATAATGATTATGATGATCATCATCACCATCACAGATACCATCATAAATCAGATAAGACATCAGTGACTACTACCGCTACTAATACGAAACAACAATTAGATAATAGTCACTGTCAGCCAAGTGTATCGACTATAGGTAATGATAGACATAGTGATACACATGAAGAAGATGATGTGTCAACAGTTGATGCAAATGATAACAATTTGCAGCAAACATTAGATGAAATTACAGCACTGAAAAGCATATTCGATGATACAATCCTTACCATTGATGAACAGCAATTGAAAGGCCGATTTTTGGCCGAAGTTGTGATCAGTGATGAGATGACTGTGTTTTATAGTAGCAGTCAATCTCGACATAAAAGTGCCCAAAAATTGTCCGAAGAATTTCGAGTTAAACATTTGCCACCAATTGAGCTGTACTTTGAATTACCGAAGACATATCCATCACAAACTAATCCACGATTTTTGATATCATGTAAATGGCTTTTATTGAATCAATTAGGTATAAATCTTTATTACTTTGTTTATTAATGCCGGTAATTAATTAATTACCGTAATTTGTTAATTAGTTATCTAATTTTTTGTCCCTTTAAAAAAATCAGAATCAATATGTGATAAATTAGAGAGAATATGGAAAGACATGAAAATGGAAGTACTCTTTACGTGGTTTTCATTCTTGCAAAACGATTTAATGGATTACTTGAATATTAGAAATATGTTAGATATCACACCATTGTTAGCAAAGCCTGTATGGGTTAACAATAGGACCGCCCAATCGAGTGATGGAAACATTCAAAGTGAATCACATGTCATGAACTTGAAACCGGCCATTGAAAGGGGTGGCAGACATCATGACCGTAGGGCTGCTTGTGATCGGATTGGCGTACAATTGATCACTCATTTGCGGGCATACAATGAATACAAATGTAGTGAAGTCTTCAATAAAAGTTACCATTTGTGTAACATATGTTTTTCGTCGCATTCGGGCCAAGACTGTGTAGTGTTTCCCTGTAAACACATCAACTGTCGAAACTGTATTCGCGGCTACTTTTCCACTCTTGTCAAAGAGGGAACCGTTAATTTGCTGAAATGTCCCGAAACCGATTGCCAAACAACAGCTCCGCCGCAACTGGTGCGCCAATTGGTCAGCAAAGAGCTATTCGAACGGTACGACCAGCTCATGTTGGACACCATTGTGTCGAGTATGCAGGACGCCCACTACTGTCCGCGTAAGATATGCGGCGCACTGGTAATCGGCGATACCGACTCATCGCTGGCACACTGTACCACTTGTGGCCATGCATTCTGCAAGAACTGTAAGTTTACCTATCATGGCGTCGATCCGTGCAATATCTTCAGGGATGCCGAACAGCGTAAGATTATTGTTGCCAAATATACTGAAGCCGACGGTAAGTGTTTTGGAGACAATTAATTTGTGATTACAATTTTGAGTATTATTTTTGTATAATATGTTTATTTAATGATTAATAGACGCCGAAAAATCCGAATTAGAGAAACTGTACGGCAAAAAACAATTGGCAGAAGCTATCGAACAGGCGGCCACCGACAAGTGGATGGAGGATATGGCCAAACGGTGTCCACATTGTAAGGCTACCATCGAGAAGAGCGACGGCTGCAATAAGATGTCGTGTTGGCGATGCAATACATACTTTTGTTGGCTATGTCTCGAGACACTACCCGTCACCCAACCCTACAGTCACTTTAGTAATCCGGCCTCCAAGTGCTATAACCAACTGTTCCTCGGAGTCAATATGGATATTGACGATATGTTTGATGATTTTTTCATTTGAGATATGAGTTTTGATTGATTTTCTGTTAGTTTGTTAGTTTTTTTTGATAATTTATTTTACAACCCTGTATTTTGCTATTTTTTAAATTGAAATATTTACTCAAAATTTTAGTGTTGTTTATGTGTTAGACATATATTTATTTTAAAAAAATTATTATAATTATTAATAATATTTACAATAATTCTTTTTTCTAAATATCAAATAAAAAAAAGATTTTTAAAGATGCAATTTTCTAATAATTAAAAATCATTGAATTATTTTAATGAATTATTCAATTTTTTATACATTCATTTTTTGGTAATTACTGTATTTGTTTATATTAAATATTTAAAAATATTTAAATTAAATACTGTATAAACTGTAGTATACATTCTGTATAAATATGAAATGATTATATAAATAAAATTGAAAGTAATTATTAGTGTTGAAAATTGTTGCATAAATTAAATTAATTACCGGTACTATTATTCTACATTTATAAACAATATATACTGTATATAAGTTTATATAAAGTATATAAACTTATATAATAAAAATACAATGAGACTAAACATTTTAAGTTATTGATCTAATAAAATAATGCCATAACTTTTAATTAATGGCTCATTAATGATAAGCAAACATTAGGTCTTAATATATCTACCAAACTGTAATGTATAGCTATATTGTATAGTATATATACTTTATTTCTGTATATAAGCCATCAAAAAAGTTATATAATAAAGAGAGAGAGAGAGACCACACAATGAGATGTGAATAAATTAATAATAAAAATAATTATCATATGATAAATCCTAGCCTTGCATTATTATGTATATCACAATAACTTCTAATTTTTAGTTTAATTATATACAATATTATAAATATCTATTTGACTTTTTTTTAGTATTAATATTTATCATTTCAGTAGTATATGTTATATATAATATACTGTATTAATATATTTACATTATATTATAATTTAACAATTGGGTTGAGATGTTATATTTTAAACAAAGATAAAAAACATTCAATTTTTTATTCAACAACAACAAAAAAATTAGCATTTATTTTATAATTATGTATAATAATAATAATAGTAAATTATCTATAGATGACATAAAAATAAACATATCAAACACACACACAAAAACAAACAAATGTTTGAATGAATGACAATAATTATATTCTAATATATAATACATTTTATTGGGTGGTCTCTATAAAACTATTGTATTGTACTGTATATACAGTATAATTATCTTATAATTTAAATTTATTATTTGAACAAAAATATTTCAAAATCAATGTCTTTATAGAATATGAAAAAATAATATTATTTTTTTTATAAACTTTTTTGTGTGTCATTTATAATAATTTTTATTTGTAGAAATGAAATTGAATGTCAGATAGTCATCATAACTAAAAAAAATTTATAAAAAAAATTAATTTCTTAACATTTATACATTAAATAAGTTATTATTATTATTATTGAAAATTATAATCAATTTTGAATAGTATTTAGACAGAGACGAGATGTTTGTATATACAGTATATAAAAGTTATATATTTTTATATATTCATCAAACATATATCGCTGTGTAGGTCTTTCCTGTGTTTTTAGGGGCTTTCAAGATATAGTTAAGTGTTGTTGACATGAAATCATCTATTGGAGAGTACATACACATCAACACATGAGTATATATATATATATATACATTGAAGTCCCTTCCCTTACCATCCCTTTCCCGTTCATTGCATACAATAAAGTATATCAAGACTTTTGGTAAACATTTCGTTTGAGTATATATTTTGTGTTTGAAAACTCTTGGCATAAAACACTCAATTATATGTTCATCTTTTAATGCATGTGTTATAAAGTAATCAGCTTTTCATATAAAAAAAATCTATAATAAGTGAAAGAGAGAGAGGAGATGGCACACCCTTTTATACCGGTGCATATACTCTATATATACATGTATATCAATATTATATATATATGAACTACAAATTCCTCGACACATATCTATAAAACTGGTGAAAAAGGAGATCAGCGGGACTTACATACAATTAGGTGCCGACGCCCTTAAAGACAAACTTCACTTACTTCCCTTATGTATTGATTGTATGGGTTAAGGGCCCGGGTTTAGACAATATGGCAATTATTAAGGCATAGGAAATCAATTTCATGCATATATACACATGCGGGTATGTTGAGTGGAGGAGGGGAGGGGGTAAAAGAGCTGACCAAATAAATTATACAAATTGAATAACTCTATTATATTTGTAAAATACAAATATTTGAGGATCAATGACATGATTTTTATTGGTCACTGAGGATCGGGTGTTATTATTTTGATTGTATACCCAATTTACAGCACATATATTCACACACACAAACACAATACACGCGTGAGTTGTGGTAATTGCTATTAAATTTTTTTAAAAATATAACATACAGTATATAATGAATTACTAGTAAATCTGGCAAATTTTATATTATATAACATCGTATAAGTATAGCTATTATGAAATTTACACCCAACAAATTGGACAATATTATATACAGTATAATCACTACATATCATAACTTTTATTACATAGATTATAATCACTAATTTTATTTTAGTATTTAGTATTTAATCAAAACACACAAAACATTATATGACACGTTAGGATATATAATACATAAAGAGAGAGAGAAAGAGAGAGAGAGAGAGARAGAGAGAGAGAGAGAGAGAGAGAGAGAGAGAGAGAGAGAGAGAGAGAGAGAGAGAGAGAGAGAGATTTACAATACCACACCTGAAATATTTTGTAAAATAAAACATCTTTTATGAAAATTAAGATTTTGATCAAAAAAATCAGATATTTTTGCGATTTTAAAATAAAATATAAACATAAGACTAGATTTCCTTTACCCGGCAATGGTATGGATGTGTGTATATGTCGGCCACCAGTACTCTCGGGCGTAGTCATCGTAAGGACTGATATTTTTTTAGGTCAATAGTCGCTGAATATATTAATATAATAGACATTTCATTGATAGATAATGCCATACTTTTATAACTGTTTTCATTTATTCATTAATACATTCATTTAGTTAATATATTATCTATCTATGGAGAGATTTTTAGATATTTTTGTTGTTTAACAAATCTAAATATATTTTTCCCAGAAAAAAAAACATTTATAGACATACAGTTTACACAATGTATGAAATATTTGTTTAAATATATTTTTTTGACTAAAAGTTTTGCAAAATCTTTTATATTGTATATGAAATCAATTGGAAAGGCGTGTGAATTACAATATAAAAAAATTTGTATTCAATGTGTGATTTGTTTGGTATTATTATTATTATTATTTGATGTGTCGGTTGTCTATGTAAGGGATGGCTTGTCTTTTATGGTATAGTTGTTTCTGACTTTTTTTGCTATTGATTTACTAGTACTATATATATATCAAGTATATTAAATTTTACATAATAATATTTGAATTATGACAAACACATACACACATACACACATACACACATACACACATACACACATACACACATACACACATACACACATACACACATACACACATACAAACATACACACATACACACATACACACATACACACATACACACATACACACATACACACATACACACATACACACATACACACATACACACATACACACATACACACATACACACATACACACATACACACATACACACATACACACATACACACATACACACATACACACATACACACATACACACATACACACATACACACATACACACATACACACATACACACATACACACATACACACATACACACATACACACATACACACATACACACATACACACATACACACATACACACATACACACATACACACTACACACATACACACATACACACATACACACATACACACATACACACATACACACATACACACATACACACATACACACATACACACATACACACATACACACATACACACATACACACATACACACATACACACATACACACATACACACATACACACATACACACATACACACATACACACATACACACATACACACATACACACATACACACATACACACATACACACATACACACATACACACATACACACATACACACATACACACATACACACATACACACATACACACATACACACATACACACATACACACATACACACATACACACATACACACATACACACATACACACATACACACATACACACATACACACATACACACATACACACATACACACATACACACATACACACATACACACATACACACATACACACATACACACATACACACATACACACATACACACATACACACATACACACATACACACATACACACATACACACATACACACATACACACATACACACATACACACATACACACATACACACATACATACACACATACACACATACACACATACACACATACACACATACACACATACACACATACACACATACACACATACACACATACACACATACACACATACATACACACATACACACATAAACTAAATTTAATACTTATATTTCATGAACACATTCATATAAATTTACAACAATATGTACTGTTGTTTATTATATACACTAAACATAAAATTTATATATATTTTTATGATTAATAATATTGAATAAAAAAATAAAGAGCTGACAATAACTTTATATTATATATCATATACTGTATGAGGAATTATATTTCATTGGGAAAGGCATACGCAATAGTAAAGGCTTCAGGGGTTGGGCACTGGTTTATCGCTTACCCCAGAGTCACGATAATCATGAAACTATTCGCTTGGTTTTCATATATATATGTATATACAGCTCATACCTAATAGTATCTACCAGACAGTGGTTTTGATTGTGTGCATCATAATAGTTGTCCACTATTTTTTAATAAATAATAACTCGAGGTCTTAAAAAAATTTATTGAATCAGTTTTTTCCACTAAATCTGTTTTGATTATATAACAGTGCCCATTCACCTACCAGTGCTGAACATTTGTTGTATACAGTATATGGATTATACAGTATATACCGATGTGTTTGTGTATATATATATATATATTATTATTATTATTGGGGAACTTCTGGTGGTGTAAACTTCACGTTTTGAAGTCAATTTAGCAAACGATATCTCCTATCGAGAAAAAAAGAGAGAGAAAGAGACGATAGTTTTTGAGATACATGTGCTTCAGTGCGCATCAGAGTCAACACTGGGAGAGATAGGCGACTAGTATACTGTATTATACCTACCAGTTCTATCGCTTCTCTATTGCATACTAAAGTATATTGCCTTTCTCTCTATCTCCCAGTTCTCTCTCACCAAAACAGATCCCCTACTAAACAGAGTACACAAACAGAGCTCTGTCACACTCCCGGAGCGGGTCCTACCGTTTAGTTCATTGTATATATTTTCTTTGACGTTTTCAAATGAGAGAAAAGGGGGGCTTTTAAAGCTCTTGTGTGTTGATGTAAATCTGAGCCACAGTTAGTTAGTGAATGAATGGATGGATGGATGGCACACACCTTCAGAAAGAGAGAGAGAGAGAGAGAACCGACGACACCACGTATTTTAACAATGAATATATGAATTGAATATATTTTTATTTTGTGAATATTTATATGTATTCATTCAGCTCAGCCCTAAAAAATAAGGTCTAAATAAGTCTTCTCCCGCTTCTCTCTGCATTCTACTTACTCTTCAAAGTTATTTAACATTTGTAAGTTTCAACTATACTTTTACAACAAATAACAAAAAGTTTTTTTTTATTTCTTTCACTTCTGAAAAATCTGGTCCACACTTACATCGACAGTATGTATGAGCACCGATACCCACTTTACTCAGTCGTTGGTAATCATAGTATTTATTAACTTCCCAGTGCTCTAAACTATTACATTATATGTATATATATTGAATATATATGTGCGTATGTTCAAACCTCGTGTGAGCCCTCCTGAAAAATAATAATAATAATGGGTTCCCATAGCCATCGACTCCATCATCATCACTACCACTACTACTGGGCCCTAATTTTCCGATATTTACTTTTAACGACAATTATATTGATTATTGATTGCCGTATTACACAACAATCGGTGTCAAACAATTCCGGTGCTGACAATAATAGTGTTACCAATAGTGGTGGTGACGGTAGTAGTAGTAGTAGTAATGGTAGTAGTGTCCGGTGGACTACAAAGTGTCCCTGTCGTCAGTGCGATACTGATGGCCATAATAGGACACGTGTTATATGCGATGAGGGCGACCGTCAAGAGATACCCACCCGTCAAATGGATAAGCGGGCAAATGTATGACACATTTTTTTTATTACTGTATTGATGTTATAATATGTATCATATATTAGTATAATTTTTTTATCAATATTTTTTTGTTTGTTTGACAAGACATCTAATTTACATATCTATGATTTATGAGTATATATATAGAAAATATTTGTCACATTTTATGGGTGATATACAATATTATGAATATTCAATATATGGAAATATACTGTATTTCTAATATAGAGTATATATATATAATATTTTTTCAATATATTTTTTTGTTATATGAATAACGGAATGTAATAAATTTTTTTTGTTAGATTTGCTTTTTTCGGTACTATTAATATTAATATAATATTTGATATAATGCATTAATACAATATAATATTAAGATTCAAAAAATAATCTTGTAATCTAAAGTTTAAAAATATATTTTTTTTTGTAACAGAAAACAAATTAATTAAATTAATCTTGATTTTAGATTTAAAAATAGTTAACTTCTAAATAAAAATCTGTATTTTAATTGTTTGGTGTTATAGTAATACATGAATTTTAATTAAATCATATAAATATAAGAGTGTATATATTGATAATAAAAAATTATTATAATAGTTTCAGTTTAGATAAATTTATTTAATGATGATTATTATTATTTAAGTTATATATATATCTTATAAAGTATATACTTACAGCAACTAATATTACAGTATTAATGTGATAAAAATTTAAATTAATATACAATTTAAAATACAATGCCATATAAATTATATAAAAAAATTTATTATTATTATTTAGGTTTATTATTAGGTTTATCGCAAGTTTCTGTACATATATATATGTGGTGTTCACTATTTAACACATAATTAGATAACAAAAAATGCTATAATTTTTGTTTTAATAACTCTTTATTATAACTCTTGATGTGTAATAAAACTTTGTTTGAAAACAACAATCACTTAATTGATTGCGTGAATGCTATGAATGAACTCATTTCATGAAATCAATTAATTGATTCAGACATTTAATAATGAAATAAATATACATTAAATCTATTATATATATATATATATATATATATATATATATATTTATATGATATTATATATATTTCATAAATTTATACGTGTGTACAACTAAAAAATGGAGAGGAGGGGAGGGCTAACCCATTACCCCTTAAGTCACGATAAACCTTGAATTAAATCACACTATCGTATAGCTTCTGGATGTATTAGTACAGTATATCTTATGTATGATTTTGTATATAAAAATATTTAATTTATTGAACACAAATTTAGTAATAATAGTAAAGTAAAATCGTATAAATATTGGCCAAACATATGGTGTTAAAGTCTATAACCATTTGGTCTCAAAAATTTTTAAAAATATGTTTTCAATGTGTGTTTGTGTGAAAAATTGGATTAATTGATAAATTTTTATTTAATATAGAGATAAAACTATAGATTACTATAAGATATTTTAAATACGAAAAATATAATTTTAGGTTATTAAATAAATCATTGATCATATAAATGTTTAATTTCAAAAAATATTGATTTAAAAAAATAAAATTGTTAATAATAATATTAAAGTTGTCTATTTTATTCACAATAAATATAAATAAGTAAAAATTTACATTTATCATAATAATAAACATAATTATAATTAGATTATGAGTTATGCTTTTTTACTAATCATTATCAATGGTGTGAACCAACAATAATCAAGTGTTTTGCCGACTGATTATTTTCAGAGATAATAACAAATATTTTACCTATAAATTACATTTTAATCAACATTAATGTCACTATTAATATATGTAACTTCAATATATCCCATGAGATAATATTAAAGAGAAATTGACTGATAGCTTATATACTATATATATATATAGTATTTAATATACTGTATATATTTATGTGTGCTTTTTTAGGCATTACCACTAATTAATTTTAACTAAACATTTATTTTGTTGTTGTTGATAAAAAATGTTTTAATCAAATTAAACTTTCACAACACACACACACACACAACATGTTTGATAATTATTTTGAAGTTCATAAACATTTTAATGACTAACTCTCGACATAAGAAAAAAACATAAATTTGTATAAATTGATTATTTAAAAAAAAATAAAAATATGTTTTATGGTGTTATTGTGATAATTATGATGACCACAAAAAATTATCATCAAAAATAGCATAACTTTATACATGTATTTGAATTAATATTTGCGGTTAATATAGTCTCTAATTATGTTCAATTTGATACATATAATACATTGAAAAATTAAAATAAATTAGAATAAATTAATTTTTATTAGCTTTATATAGCAAAATGGGATATTTTTATATAAAAAATAGCAACAAATTAATTATTAATGATATAATGTTATTATACAATATATAATATTAGAAAAATATTTATTTGAAAATATAAGTTAATAACAGTCCAAAAAATATTTTACGAGTGTTTTATATCTATTATCACTTTAAAGAGAGAGAGAAAAAAAATTCAATCATATATAATATTAATAAACAATATATATATATATAAATGAGTTAAAGTTATGACAGAGAGTGAAAAAAATAAATCAATTTTCAACACTAATCTCAATAGTATATCAATTTATTTTTGTAGTATAAGAGGGGTCTCACGGTATCAAACAAGTGAATACTATATAAACTAATATTCAAAAATATATTATTTCATACAAAACAGATTTGTAAAGTTGATTATTTGATTTATTAAAATAAAATTATATAAATTTATATATACAGTATATTGTATATATATATATATAGAAAAATAAAAACAATTTTTCAATCGTTTGAGGCGATAAATGATATCAAATACTGTATATTTTGTATAGTAAAATGTTATAACATTTTATTATATATTTAGAAATATTTTATTTATTTTTAATTAAAAAACTAAAACTTTTTTAAAGTCAATGTTTTTTCATAAATAATATTTATAGTATATTATTTAACTCTATTAAGTAATACTACACCTATCATAGCCTAAAGTTTTTAAAAGTCTCTCAATAGTATACATGTTATACAATAGTCTGAATATATATATATCAATACATTGATTGCTAACATACCCATCAATTATCATATATCAATAGATGATTACAAATTTTTTGATATTATGTTAAGTTATTATCAAAAATATAATAATAATAATAATAATAATAATAATAATAATAATAATAATAATAATAATAATAATAATAATAATAATAATAATAATAATAATAATAATAATAATAATAATAATAATAATAATAATAATAATAATAATAATAATAATAATAATAATAATGACAAGGTCTTATATGATTACATGTTATGTTATGTTGTGTGTGTGTATGTTGTCTAACAATTTAATCTATATTAATAAATTGTATTATATACAGACTGTATAATACAGTACATGTGTGCATAATTTATTATATATATATGAATGTAATGGAAAAAAAATTATTTTCTTGTTTTTATAAATTATTATCTATTGAGAAAAAAATAATTATTAAAATAGATATACATTTTTGTGTTTTCCTATTCAAACACATAGGAGAGAGAGAAAATAAGGAACTGATTAATGATATGATATAATTTATAGATATTATATATATATATTATTTGATGTGTATCTAATATTGACTGTCAATATAAAGTGAGAAATAGTATTTTTAGTAGATTTTTTTTAGTGGAGTGTAAAATGATGTTTAAAATTTTCATTTAACCAAAAAATGCTATTAGCGTTAAGTCTTAGTCTATTTAGTTATTATCAATAATTTTTTTAAACAAACTATAAATGTGTTCATAACTGGGATTAACAAAAATATACAAATTTTCTCAAATTGACATAATGATATATAGTTGGCTATCACACACATACACATACATATACAGTACATATCAATATATACTGTACTTAATATAGTTTAACTTAAATGCAAACATAATTTGCAAATACACTATTAACAAAAATATATATATAATATTTTCTTATTTTTTATTAATAAAACTTTTTAAACAACTATTAATTTATCAAATATATAATTCATTACATATGTCTATCCTTTTTCCTATCTCTCTCTCTCTCTCTTTGTTTAGATATTAATCTTTACGGCACCGCCTGAACATCAAAATCAGGTAACAATTGGTAGGATATTCCTCGAGTTTCAATCGCTACAAGAAATATACATTACCTATAGTAATGTACCAGCAATTGGTGACTCTAGCTTTTGGCCGGGCCGTCAGGTACAGCTACTGGACCTTAGTTTCAACAATATTACTATACTCAGAGATCACGACTTCAAAGGATTGACTAATTTAGTGGCACTTAATCTCAACGATAATAGTCTTGAAGGTATACAAACACACAATTAAAATAACTAAAAAAACAAATTAAATAATTATCATAAAACAAAATTATTATTATTAATAGGAAATAAATTGTCTAATCAAGTGATAGTGCAAAATAATAAATAAATAACTTATATATATAAATTTATATACAGTAATTATTGTTATAAATTTAAGTACCATCATTCAATTTAATTAGTTTCGAGATTAACCAATAATAATTATTTATAAGTAACAAAAATAATAACGCAATAATAACAACATTATAATATTAACAATAATTGTTTAGGTAATTGTATTAATACTTGCATGAATAATATTATATATATATATATAAATTTATATATAATCAATTTTGACAGTAACGGTTGAGCTCATTGACATACCTCAGCTCTCATACATATACATACATACAGTACACACACACACACACACACACACACACATACCCATACCTGCATACTTTGATAATTACCGATAGATTTATGGTGATTATAGAAATAATTGATTGATTGTCTTATTATTTATTTTATTTATTTATTTTTTTGGTTCCCATAATCAGCTGCGCCATCGGCACCGTTCCGTTTCCTAACAAATCTCACGCGACTGAGTCTGGCCCGCAATCGACTGACCAAACTGGTGCCGCGACTCTTCTACCGATTGGACAAACTAGAGTTCCTCGACCTGTCCGGCAATCCGCTTATGGACATTGAACCGGAAGATTTCAAAGATCTCAAACCGTTGAGACAGTTATATTTGGTTGGCTGTCAACTGTCGAAATTTCATTCACTAATATACCAGAGTTTGCCAAATCTCGAGGAACTGGACCTAAAGGACAACCGGTTCGATGCGTTATCTGCTTACGAGTTTCGCTATCTGAAGAAACTGAAAAATCTTTATTTGGATGGCAATCAATTGACATTTCTCGACTCCAATACTTTCAATGGTCTTCAGCTCAGAAGGTTGTCGCTGTCGCACAACCAGATCATGACACTGAAGGCCTGTGCGTTCTGTAATACGACTGTCCGCGAACTGGATATATCGCACAACAAGTTTCTATCGTTTCCCGACAACGTCTTGGAATCGTTGGCCACTTCGCTGGTCTCACTGAACGCACAGAACAATCACGATATGCACGACCCGTCGGTCAGCGTTGCAAATCTGGTCCGACCGTTGAAGTCGATCCGTGCGCTGACACTCAGCTCAATGAACATCGACGACAGTCTACCGGCCAATACTTTTCTCAACCAAAGAGACACACTGTTGACCATCGATCTGAGCGGTAATAAGTTTGTCAATATTAGCGAAAAACTGTTTGAAGGACTCAAACACTTGGAATCGCTAGACTTGTCCGCCAATCTTATGTTTGGTCTGTCGGAACCGGTAATAGAAACGCTCAACAGTTTGACCGGACTGTCGACTATTTATTTGGACGGCAATCCGTGGTCGTGTTTCCGCTGTCACGTAATGCCTCTACTCGATTGGCTACACGACTCTACAGCCTATACCAATGCCTGCGAACGGGACGACCGAAAATCTTGTGCCAAATGTGTTCATCCCGTCGATCTGAACGGTCGATCTATACATACTATGGAAGAGTGGGATTTAGTAAGTGATTTGTGTTATAATCATTTGCATCAGTGATTACGTGTCTGTCCTCCACTTTTTTTTAGACAGCTAAGTGTAGTGTAGTTCCCCATTAAAAATATATTACAATATAATCTCAATGAGAGAGAGAGAGAGAGAGAGAGAGAGAGAGAGAGAGAGAGAGAGAGAGAGAGAGAGATGTCATATACTATTAATATCAGTAGCTGTTTGGCAATGTCTGAGTTTTATAATCACTTTAATCTCTTTTTTAGACATATTTTTCTCTCTCATGTGTCTCTCAATGATAAGGCATAGTTAGTACAGTATTTATTTATACCGTATTTGAAATATGATATAATACTAAATAAGTTTTACACAATTTTCACATAATTATAATCACACACTCAATTCAATTTAATTTTGGTCGACAATTGAAATGTGAAAACTACTTAATTTATACTTAATCTTAAATACTTTTTAAAAAATTAGACATAACTATAAACACATACTTATTTAATATCATATCTCTTTAAATATAATTAATTTTGAATACATGAAGAAAAAAGTAAGAAAGAAAGAAAGAGAGAGAGAGAGAGAGAGAGAGAGAGATGACAATCACATAATCAATCTTTATTTTTTGTTTAAAATCACTTAAATATAAGTCAGAGACGTGAGAAACGTTTTGTTTGCTGTGATTATATTTAATATAAACCATACAATTGATTGAAATATAGTTTCCCATTAAATAAGAAAACACATAAAACATGACTAATATTTTAAATATAGTTTATTATATAAATTATTTTAAAATAAGATTAGTTTTTAAATTGAAATCTAAGTAAACCGTGAAAAAAGAAATTTCTTCGTTTGCTAATCTCTTTTCTGGTTTTATCTGTACTTTACACAGGAATGGTGTGCCGACCCAACCATACAGCTTCGTATGTCAACCTCAGAGCCCAACGTTGGCCTTGTATTAGCCCTATTAATCATCATATCGTTGGTCATTGTAATCATTGCGGTGATAATACTTTACCAAAAACAGGGAGCCGTCTACTATACCCATGAAGACGAACGTTACGACGACAAGACAGTGTTCAATGTGTCGGAAGCGGTCCAGCGATTCGCCAACGCCACCCGTACGCCACCACTGTCTCCCGGCTCACCATCGGGATCGATACGATCGTCGGCCAGCAGCCGATCATCGGCCAGTGGAGGCACTCGTACGCGAGCCGATTCTCCTCACTCATCGCAACAGACACAGCCATCACTACCCGCCACTCCCAGTCCTACCCATACGTCGTCCACGTCATCGACTACGACACCCACCCATTCATCAGCTGCTGCCGGTGCCCAGTCATCTGCGGCCGGCCAGTCATCGCCTGCCCTATCATCACAAGCCTCGTCATCGGCCGCGCAATCATTGTCTACGCGACCAAAAATTGTTATTTAGACATTGATATTATATTTACCGAAAAAAATTTAAATGTATATTTGTTTTTAAAAAACAATTTTGTGAATAAATATATAAATTTATTTAAATTTAGAAATATATTTACAAATTATTATTATTACTACTACTGTATATTACAATTATTTATGATGAGTCCATTAGAAATTTTATATGAGTATTATTATTATTATTATATAAAGTTTTTTCTATTATTATATTAAATAAAATATTAAATAACTAATAAAAACAAGTTGTGATCCAAATATCAAATATTTATTAAATTATTAATATTTAATATGTTTAATAGGTTAACCTAAATTTAAAGATATTATCTGTAATCAAATATTTGTTTTTAACAATACAATACATACGGTATAAATATAATTATTTTATAAAATTGTATTATAAAATTAAAATATTGAAAAAACAAATTTATTAATATTAATGTTTCAATTAAAATAATTTAATGACAGTAATAATTGTAATATAAAATTAAATTATTTATCATTTATTTATAAAATTATAAAATATTTAGTCATTCAATGAATTTAAAATACTGTATGTACTGTAATATTATTAATATTAAAAAAACTCTTTTGTTTTTTATTATTATTAAAACTTATTGTGTCTTTTTAATCTGTATTTGAAATGTTATAAAAGTGTATTTTTTATAAACTATTATCGTGAAAAATTAATTAATTAATTGGGGCAACTTTATTTTAATATTTTAATTAAATAAAAAAAATCTATGATAGAAACTATAGTAAATTTATCTAAAAGTTTCTCTTAAATGTATTGATCAGATTGTATATGAACTCAGGTGTAATTAATAGGTTTTCAAATGAATTTTATAATAATAATAATAATAGTAATAATAGTAAATAGCAAACAATAAAGTGCTGTTTAGACCTAAAAAATACAGTATATATATAACTAGAAATTTATGTGTCAGATATAGCACCGACAATATTATCATATAAATGGCATAGTTTTCACTTATAAATCGTAGGATTTTTTTATTATTAGACTTAGGAGAGAGAAAAAAGACCTTTAGTTTTATGACATTGTTTTACTAGAAATAACTGATGTTTTAACAACAAAATTGTTGTTTGTTTAACTAAAATGAATTTCCAGTTTTATGAGTGGATGCTATCATCAATATTGATCATTACATAAAAAAAACAAAACATAATATTTTATTAAATATATTTAGTTTATGTGTGTGTTTTTTAGGTATTTGTTATAACTTTTATAAGTATATTGGCAACGAATAACACAATAATTATTACCATTACTGCCGGCAATGATAGGTGTGTCCACCCATTGATTCCCTCACTCTATATGTATTTCAAGAATATTCTGTGCGTTTGCATATCGTCTCCACACCCAGTCATCAATATATTGCATGATTTGCCAGCAATTTAATTGTATATATGTTATCAATGTTTATTTTTTTAATTTTTTTTGCTGTTATTGTTTTTGTTTTTTTTCGTGTGTATACTTATAATACACTATTTTAATAAATATTTATTTTTTCCTCAAAATATATATAATAAATATTTAATATTTAATATTTAATAATTTTTCATAAATACTATTAATTTATATTTGTTTCAATGATTTTGTTGAATTTAAAAATAAAAATTAGATTTTATTAACTATCAATATTTTAAATCTAATTGGCATTTTTTTCTAATCAATACTTTTATCATATCATAAATAATTATAATATATTATAATTAATGACAGGTATTAAACTATATTTAACTATCGATAATATATTATACAACAAAAATAAAAGTTTAACTATTAAATATATATTTCTCCAATAATTTTAGCATTGATTATATTCATATTACAATTTATTATCATATTTATTTTATGATTCATTGATGCTAATCATTAATTATATTATTGCTTTTTTTATTTAACATATAAAATTTAGTTATAAATATTTATTAAATATTAATTTTCAGTAAAATTAGAAAATTTGGTTTTTAAAAAAATTGTACGTTATGTCTATCATTTTATTTATTTAATAAAATAATTAAATTAAATTAAAAAAATAGTATATTCATAAGGGTACAGTATATACACTGTAATAATAATAATAATAATAATAATAATAATAATAATAATAATCGTTTTGTTAGGTTATTTTTGAAAGTATTTTTCTCAATAAACTCTCTCATAATACACACACACATACATACACACACATATACATACACACACACACACACACACATACATAAACACACACACATACCACACACATATATACATACCGACTATAAATCGACAAAATTTAGGTCAAGGATGAAGACTTGTATTAAATTTGTAATGACATAAAGGTATAGTACTATATATATATACTGTATATATTGTATAGCATACTAAAGGTACACAAAATAACAAATCTAATATAATATCCATTAAATGAGTGAAAATTATATATTTGTTTTTCTTCTTCTTCCTCTTTTTTTCATTCAAATTGTAACACACATTGAAATTGTAAAAAAAGTATTAGTCTCGACAAGCAATTAAATACCTATTTTTGGACTATCAATACTACATTTGTGTGCTATTTATTTAACATTTTACCGGAAAAAATTTTATAATAAAACAAAATAAAATAATAAAAAAATCACTTCTAGTAAGTGATAAAATTATAATAATTATTATTAGAAAAAAATAAAATAATTCTATAGTATTTGTATAATAGATAAGAGAGAATTTCAGGGACATATAGGAACAAAAAAAAATTAAACACAGAATAGTAAAATAGATAATAAAAAAATAAATTTAATTAAAATCTCATTTCAAAATAAAATTATTATTAAATAAATTTCAATCAAAAATTTAGATCATTTCAACAACAAAATAAATTGTCAAATAATTTAATATAGAAAAATATATATAATAAAATACAGTAAATATTTTTTTCACTTTATCTGTATTTACAGTATATATCGTATTTACAAAATTATTATTTTTTTATAAATATATATTACTCTAAATAAATTTTTAATAATTATATTTGACTATATAATAATTTAATTTATCTTAATATAGTTGAAAAATTTATAAAATTACGTTTTTTGTATTTAAAATTTCAAATATTTTTATGTATACATTAGATACAGTAGTTTATAAACTTTTGAAGATAAAATTTATCGGAAAAAACATTTTTGAAAAATATGATTAATGAAACAAATTGTTATTTGATTTAAAGGTTAATCAGTTAATAGAAAACTTTCTTATCAGTCAAATATAGACTAAATAACAAAAAATTGAATCTCAGATACAAATAATTTCCAAATCTTGAAATATATATAACTATTATAAACATTTAATACACTAAAAACATGTATTCACCTAATATGTAATTAAACACATTTTCTTATTGTTTAAATAATCGTTTTTTGTTGAGGAAATAAATTGGTTTTAAAAACAGACAATTTTCACTAAATGTCATAATAATTATGTAAATTTCAATCCATTTCAAACAACGTATGAATTTCATAATCTCTCAAAAAATAAATGTTTTTCTTAAACAAAACATTTAGTAAATGTCTATTTTGAAGAACTTGAATATATATTTTACAAAAATAAAATTAAGCCATCATTTTATAAATCGTAAATATAATATATATAGTTTTTATAAATAAGAAAAATTGTCAATTAATTAATTAAATCAATAAATTTGATTGACTAGTAGATTGACAACAACTCTATATGTCATTAATGCAATTGTTTTTTGTTTAAATGCTTTTAAAATCTAGCAATTGATTTATAATTATTACAAATAATTTCAACTATTTATATCAATATTTATATATAAAACAATATTAAATACAGTATTACACACTTTAAAAAAACTAGTGACCACAACAATACCGATACTAATAACAACACCAATTACTTGCACCGTTGGCTATTGGTAACTGTGCGGAGCCATTGTTATTATATGCATCGGCAGTGGTCAAGCTGATACCGTTGGCGCTAATAGGACTGCCCTTTTTGATGCCCTCCCAGCCCTCTTCCATAGCAAACTGGCCACTTTCGACCCGGTTGTAGATATTTTCGGCTATCCGTCGAAATGTTTCGTCGACGTTGTATTGATTCTTAGCCGACGTTTCGATGAAATCTAAACCATAAAATTCGGCAAAAGTTTTGCCCTCTTCGGCGGTCACTTCACGGTCGTCCAACATATCGGACTTACACGACACTACCTGATAGACCACCCGACTCGGGTCAATGTGTCGGCGAGCTTCCAGCAGCCAGTCGGACAAGTGTTCAAACGTTGACCGTCGGGTCATATCGTAGAGCAGTAGCGCTCCGACACTATTACGATAGTAGGACCGCGTTATGGATCTATTAGACAGACAGACAGTTAGATATCGATATAAGATAATCAATAGTGACATCAAATAGTGGACAAAACATTTTTTACCGAAACTTTTCCTGTCCTGCGGTGTCCCACAACTGTAACTTAATTCTCACTCTTCCGTTACGAATGGTTATGATTTTGGCAAAAAAGTCGACACCGACGGTAGGATCTGACCACGTCGTGAACTGGCAATCGGTAAACACCCGCAATAATGTCGATTTGCCGACCGTCGAGTCACCGATCAGTATAAGTCTATCGACCAAAAAAAATAAAAATGCAAAATTATTGTTGATATCATTAATTGTTTCACCAAAAAAATATATGTCTTAAGAAATAAGGATCAATTAAGTGTCCAAATTAGTGGTCACATATATGTCTGGCCATTTCGGTGGCCAATCAATCACCGATCGATAGATCAGATTTGATATCAATTGAATCCTTTACCTGAATTGGTAGTCAAAGGGCGCCTCAAAAACCATTGTTTTTCTTAATTAAAATTTTGATTTTATTTTATTATATTATCACTGGTTTAGCAAAAAAACAAATAACAAAATATTATATTAATATATTAATTATTATTAACTATTTTAATATAACTATTATTATTATTACACCATTTTTTATTTAAAAACAAATTGCGTACTGTTTTTATAAATATTATAATTAATATTATTATAAAATAATAATCATATGATTTGACCCTTTAATTCATTAAAAAGTGTCTATTTATGGGCATTACGTGCGATAACAGCATAACTTAAGTTATATTTATTTTTTTAAACAACAAATAATAATAATTAGTTTAAAAACATTAAATTGCGTTCAAATCAAACACAACATTGCATTTACTGTTATAATAATAATAATAATAATAATAATAATAATAATAATATGTATAAACACTATGATATATATTACACAACATATGATAATCAGGTATTAATAATGTTAAGTAAAAAATCGGGGATTTTTCTCTCTCTCTCTCAATGTTTATGTTGTTTTGATTTGCATTGAATTTAAAACACATTCAAAAAATTAATGGTTTGTTTGTTATTATTATTATTATTATAACTTATTTTGTGATGTGTTTTGTTTTGTAATTTATTTATTTATTTTGCAATAATATCTTATGAATGAATGAATGACTCATTTTTTGTTAACATAAATAATGTCTAAATATTTTGTTTTTGTTTTATAGGGAAGAGAAATAAAAGTACTGTATATTAATGTAATATTTTAATTAATTATTTAATTTACTAATAAAAAAATTGTTACTTATATTTAGTAATATTTTTTTTAAAATTTAATTAATTAGTCACTACTACTACTTCCGCTGTTACTGTAAATAATTTAAATCAAATATGATATTAAAATTAATAATCATATAATAATGATAATAATTTTTTTAAAACATTACTTTTTAAAAATAATTTTTAAAAATGTTTTAATAATAATGCAATAAATTATATTAATTTTTAAAAAATTATATAGTGATAACATTTTTATATTTTAATTTAAAAGTGATATTTAAAAAACCAGTTAAACTAGTTTAATTGTATTTTTTAATTTAATTATTATAAATAAATGTTTGCCTATTAAAAGACTTTAAAATACTTATGAATATTGAATTTAAATTAAATTATTTATTGTTATTAATTGATATTAAAGTTTAATACCCGTATATTACTAGTAATCTTGATTTTAGTTTTTTTTATAAACTTATAATGTTATTGAACTATAATTGGAAAATATTTATATCATATTATAATGTATATATAAACATACAGTATGTTTTTCATTGTATTAAATAATTGTACCTGGATTCATTTTTAAATATTATGTTTGGATTTATTGGTAATAATTAATATAAATAATTAAATTTTCGAATATTAGATTAGATACTGTAACTTTTATCTAGATCAATTAATTTTTAGTTAGTTATTATATTATAATATTTGAAATAGGATATTTAAAAAATAATAATTTATTATTATTAGATAATTACAGACAAATATTTCAATTTACAATCATAATTGAATTATTCAATTTAAATAAAATTATATATTCAATATTGATCAACAATCTGTCATATGATTATTATATAAATTGTTTTAGATAAAAATTTTAATCTAGCTCAATTTGTTAACAGAAAAACACGTGTGCCCGGATCTAAATCCCAGATTATATACTGTATTTATATAATTTTTTTTTGCTAAGTTATTATTATAAGTGCATAATTATAAATATATTTTTTTCAATTAGCTATTATATCAATCTTAATTTAAAGTTAATCTCAACTAATTATATGCATTATTTTTTTGTTGTTTTATTAATCATTGAATTTACATTTTATACAGTATTAAGTTCTTTGAATATTATTAACATTTAAGATTAAACATGTGATTAAACATATGTGTCACATGTATGTCTCATTTGACTATTTGATTAGATATATACAGTATATAATATAATATATCATATTATCATTTAGGATATTAATTAGTATTATGACTTATACAGTACCATATAAATTATATACATTCTATAGTAGGTTTAGTTATTATAGTAAATATTTTAGTTTATTTAATATAAATTAACTAAAAGTTAATCATATTATAGATAATGTGTTTTATGTCAATTTCTAAATAATATACATAATAATAAAAAATCTAATTCAATTATATTTAAATATCAAATATTGATAAATTGACAAAAATAATAATTATTATTATTTTTCTATTATTTTATTCTTTAAAATTTGATTAGTATTTTTGTTATCATTAATATCGTATTTACAATATATTATTACATATAAAAATTTAAATGTGACATTCACATATTATTTTGTTTTTTTGACATTTGCCAATTAACATTGATTATTATTATTTTTTAAATACATTTACATATTATTAGAAATTTTAATACAATATCAATTGAATTTCCCGTTAAAAATGTCAAATTATATAACAATATCAATATTGATTAAAAACAAATAACAAAAAAAAAGTTTATCATATTTACAGTATTTAGTAGTCATCATAGTATGTTTAGTTTGATATTATTTTACTTATTTACTCAACTATGATATTTACAAAAATATTAATAATAATAATTGACTTGAAAAGCGTAAAAAATTATTTGTTATATAATTTAGAAAATGATATTTAGTGATAAATAACATTATCGTATTATGAGATACCTGTTTATGAATTTAAAAAAATAAAATAAAACTATTTAATAAAAATAGTATTAAATATTATATAAGTATAGTATGAAAATATTTAGTAATATATATAACGGTATATACACTACTGTAATATTTATGGAAGTATTTTAAAATAATAAGATATTTACTAAAAGTAATAAATAAATAATTTTATCATTTTTGTCAATTTTATTATTAACATCTAAATAATTGTATTTTATGAATCATAAATTATCACTACATATTATTGCATTATTTATTAAATTTCTAACTTGATCTTATATAACAATATAGATATATAATATGACAAAATAATAATAATAATATTAATCACTGATACGAGAAAATAATATTTCAATTGAGTTTTTTACTAATCTTTTAGTTATACTAAAGTACAATAGGATCTAATGGAAAACATTTTTAATACTATTTTGATTACAATTACATTTATATTGTATTTAATGTATATGTAAATACAATAAATATCATATTATCTCAACAATTCATCGATTAAATTACAAAAATAGCTATGTATAGCATATGAATCTTGTTTTACAATAGTTAATCAAATTTATTTTTTATGATTTATCTTTATGAATATAACGAATACTTAATTATTACAAATTAATTACTAATGTACTGTCATATTATATTATGTAATATAAGTCTAGCATATATATACACACATATATATATATATTATAATTGTGAATTATATGCTAAATAAATTTTTCTCGAGAAAAATAACTAATAAAAAACTTATTAAATGATACTTATGATATAAGTTATGAATATAAAAATTGCAACATTTTGTTAGAAAATCATTTATAAATAGCCAACTAATTGACTATTGAATCTAATATTTATATTATAATTAAATTTATATGCAACATAATATTTGATATATATATATATATATATATATCATGAATAACTTTATATTATATATATACCAAAATTTAATATTTATTAATAAAAACTAATAGTAACAAAATTCAATATTTACCTAGATATTATAATATCAAACAAATAAATAAAAAAATTTCACTATTAATTATAATTATTACTAATTATCAAATAAAAAATATGATACACTGAAAAAAATCATTTATTAATTATATTTAATAACAAGTAATATAACACAAAAACTTAATAATAAAAATAATAACATAAAATTAATTTTACAAAAATTCTAAAATTATTCATTTAATATTTTTATCATTTTGAAAAATAAATTTTGAAAATTTTCTAACATTTTATTTGCTAATCATAATACAATACAGATTATGCACAGTGTATACTGTATTTGTATGATTGAGTGTTTTCAAGATATATTGAATCTAAGATATAATAAAATAAATTGTTTGTAACAAATAATAAAAATTTTTATATTCAATATAATAATATAATGTATATTTCATAAATATATATAAACAATATCTCTCACATGAGTGCCATTTGTTTTTGTTTGATTTGATTTGATTTTTCGGGGGGAGAAATAAAACTAAAGATATTTTACTTAACTTAACTAAATAATAAAATAATGCATTAAACTTTTGTTGGCTATTGTTTTTATCAAATTGTTTTTATCAATAATATTTATATAAATATAATTGTATTTATATTGTTAAATAAAAACAAAATTTACTAATCATATGATATTACAAAATGTAAAAATATTTGGAAAAATATTTTTGTTTGTTTTTGTATAAGTATCATAAAATTAAAAATGTTTTGTTTAAATGGTTAAAACATTATCTACCATATGATTTGATTATAAGATATTTTTTAAAAATGATAAAATCATTATTATGAAATAAATTATTATTAGCATATAAAAGATATCGTTTGCATGCATACAAAAAAATATATAAATATATTTATCTATAAAAATTAATATTTTGATTATCACGGTTTATTTAATAGTCATAATTTATAAGTTAAATAAACTAAGACAATGAATAGGCTATCAAACAAATAAACACACGATTATTTGTAATTTATGTAAATCTAAGTATACACTAAAAACATAATTTAATTTCGTATCGCAAAAATATTGATATCATTAACTTTGAACTTTAATAACTTTTTTATTTTTTAACTTAAATAAACAAATTTGATATCAAATGAAAGAACACTTTTCAAAGTTTATAAGTCAATAAATAAAATTGCATTAATTATCATATTATCTATAAAAAAGCATAAGAAGTAAGAAATGGTAAAAAAAGTTATGTACAAAAAGTATTTTCGTGAAATCAAAACTTTAAATATTATTAACAAAATAAAGCTATTAATTTAGTAAAAACAATATTAATATCGAGTATTGCCTCCGTTGGCATCAATCACAGCCTGCAATCTTCTTGGAACACTTTGGATCAGCTTTTCTGTGACTTCTTCAGGTATATTTTTCCAGACATTAAATAACGACTCTTTAAACGCAGAAAAACTTTTTCTTTCGCTCTTTGGCACACGTCTGTCCAATTCATCCCATAGATGTTCAATAATATTGAGGTCAGGGCTCTGTGGCGGCCACTCAAGTGTCTCAATTTGATTGTCAGACAACCATTTCTTTGCCAATTTTGATGTGTGCTTTGGGTCGTTGTCCGCTTGAAATAAAAAATCATCGCTTATTTGTAGATCTCTGGCACTCTGAAGCAAATGTGGGGTCAAAATATCGTTAACGTAAATGTAGCGGTCCATAGTTGATGGAATTTCGACCAAATGGCCAACTCCCTGGCCTGTCATACACCCCCATACCATAACTGATTTCGAGTGCTTCACAGTTGGACATATATTATCAGGATTAATGCTTTCGCCTCTCTTTTTAAACACTCGTTGGCGACGTTTAGTACTAATAATCTCAAATTTTGACTCATCTGACCACAAGACCTTCCTCCAGTATGACATAGGCATCCGGATGTACTTTCGTGCAAAGTCTAATCGTTTTCTCTGATTTGTTAGGCTTATCATTGGACGTCTTCGCGCAATACCACTGTAATAACCCATTTCTTGAATCCGGTGTCTAATAGTGTTTCTGTGACACAAAATGTTTCTGGCGGCCAACTCTTCCTTAATCTCATCGGTGGTCAACTTCTTATTTTTTGCCACAATTCGACTCAATATCCTGTCCTGTTTAGCACTGGTACATCTTTTTCGACCACTTCTTGCGAGATTTCTAACTGTCCCGTACTTTTCGACTTTCTTTACAATTGATCGGACAGTATTATCAGTTGTTGTAAACAGTTCCGCTATTTTTGCGTATGACTTTCCGGTGCTGACTCTCATATCATACATTTGTTGGCGAATTGCATCTGAAAATTCTTGTATTTTAACCATTTTTATGATAATCACTGCATTTACTGTTTATTTACGTGTATTCAAATTAATAACAATGCATTGGAATCAATTGGTCCCAACAATGTGTCTGAAATCACGCGCGTTTTAAAAACACGAAAATAATTTTTGTACCTAAATTATTAACACCTATAACTTTACCTTGATATATTTTGTTATTTAAACCATTGTTTTGACCATCTAGTATATCAATTTAATTGTGATTTATTACTCTATTATTTGATATCAAATTTGTTTATTTAAGTTAAAAAATAAAAAAGTTATTAAAGTTTAAAGTTAATGATATCAATATTTTTACGATACGAAATTAGATTATGTTTTTAGTGTATATTATGTATAAAATTTTTGTTTTTTCTATTATATAAATTAGTTTTTTATTTAAAACTAATATATTTAGATTAAGTTTTTAAAACAAAAAGCATTTTACAATAGACATTACATTTACTAAGTTATTCAAGTGCATCATTAAGCTGTTAAACCCATTAACATGTTAGCAAAAAAACAATATAAACAATCAAACAAACAAATATCTGTTTAAAATGTTAATTATATTATTATAATTTAGTGCACATATGTTTGAAAACTTTATTATAAAAATTTCGGTACTAGAAATACACGAGTTTTAAAATTCACTAACTTTTAAAATTTTTATTTTAAAAAAATTTAAGCTAATTAATATTTAAATTTTCAAAAGCTTTGTTATGTCATTATTTTTCGACAAAATTACAATAGTCTAGACAATCAATTAATCAGTGACTTTACAATTTAAAGTATAACTAAAAAATATATATAGACTTAATATAAACCATTTTTAATTAGCAATCAATAATTAATTTTTTTATATAAAAAATAGCAATTTACTTTGTTATAAATTTTACATTATAATAATTTTTACATAATTTGTTTTAAAAAAAATTATAAAATTCATCATTTATTTTATATTAATCCTCAATTTTATAAAAATTTTTGCTAATGATTTCAAAATTACTAGTAATAATCTTTAAAAATTTTTGAAACAAAAGTACTACTAATTAATACTCAATTAGTTAAGAGGATTAATAATTTTAAATATAGTAGTTTTCAATGTCAAAATATTTTTATATATATAACTAATTTGGTCTAACATTTTTATAATAATTAGATGCTTAGTAGTATTTTATATCAATTTATGACTATATTATATAAAATATTATATTGAATTTATGATATAGTAGTTTAATTTATGATACTGTAATTTTTTACTACAATGTTATACTAATTAGAATGTTAATGTTAACAAATAATTAAAAATAATAATTATTACATAATTTTTTTTAGTTATAACTACATTCTCAAATGGATATAATTTTTTTTAAAAAAACTTATATTAAAAATATGAAACTCAAGTGTCGACGCGTGTGTATCATTAAAACTAATACTCAAACAAACCCTTTAAAAAAATCCTTAAACAAACACAATTGAAAAAAATGGTTTTAATATTAAAATATCATATTTATATAAATATACTAAATTTATATATCATATCAAATATTATAAAATACTATTTACATATATATAACAATCAATGATATTTTATTTTTTTAGTTACAATTTTTGTGTATGGATATCTATATTGAACTATTTGCTATTCAATCTAACCTAAGATTAATAAAATATAAATAAAAATTTATAACGGAAATTACCACAAAAAAAACTTGATATTTGGTTAATAAAAAAACTATTGTCATACAGAGTAAACACATAYAGTATATACTGTAGATGTTTATAAACAAAAAAAATAAAAACACTTATTTTAATTAAAAAAAACTTATCGTATAGTATAAGTTACACTGTATAACAACATTTATAATATCAATCGATGCATTTATTATAATGTTTTATGGCATCTATATCTATATTATATCAGATAAAGTTAAACACYAAAATCAATTGACAAACATAGCATCGTATAGTAAACACCACTACTTATGGGGATTAAYTGTAATATCAATTTGTCGTTGGCTTTCAAATACTAATAAATAAAAACAATTTATTGTATTTTTGTTGTTGTTGTTTAGCTTTAAAWATAATAATTTATTTACATATAGTCGCATAAAATATTCAAATTATATTGAAATATTTAATTATTTAAATCAAAATATTTTTAAAATTAAGATTTTTATATACAGAATATGCAGTAAATTAATTTTTAATTATTTGAGTAAATAAAAGCTAAATTTGATTTTTTTGTGTTTCAAATTCACTGAAGATTTCCATGAAAAATAATTAATTAGAATTTTAAAATTAATTAGTTTTAATCTTTTTATTAGAAAATAAACTCAATTATTTAAAAATAATTTTTATATAAAATATTACTAAATACAATATATCAATTTATTAGAAATAGAYACTGGTATTATATAATTTATAAATAAAATAAAAAATAAAATATTTAWTTTATTTTAATGTCTAAACAATTAGAGGTAAATTGGAAAAATATAAATTTAATATAAAATTTCCATAAATTAATTAAATAAATTGACAGTTATAATAATAATGATGATGATGTTAATAATATAGTAAACAAATTATAGTAATTAATTGAAACATATAATTTAATATTATAAATATAATGCACTGTTTAATCAATCAAAAAATTTCCTTGATAGCCAACAAAAATAGATATCATAAATTAATAAAATTTATACTTATCTTACAATACATGTATATTACTCTATATATTTGTGTGTTTTTTATTGAGTAAACAATTTTCTAATAATTGATATAAAGATTTTTAGTGACAAATATTTAGTATTTTTATTATTATTAAACTGTCAATTGATTTTCAACGGCTTTGTTTTCTTGTATATAAAATATTATATTTATATATTATATATATATATATATATTTAATAATATAATATATATATATATATATATATAAAGATAATATATATAAGCCTTAATAAATGTAGTTCAATGTCATTTACTGTTATATTTATTATATTATGTATTATATTATAGCATACCTTTTTTCCCTCCGGTTAGACGRCTATAASTTATAACATGTTGTTGCCTATAGTAACGCATCACTTAATTTAAATAATCCATTATTTTATTATATTATTTTTAAATTTAAACATCAATTTTTATAGTCTATATAATATTCTATTAATTATAAATAAAACACTATATATTTAAATATTAGCTTTGGTATTATTATTATTATTATATAAAACTAAAAAATATGAAAATTAATTTTGTTTTCTATTATTAGCAACACTTAATCTATTTGTTTTTATTAAGCATTCTATTATCATAAATAATTTCTAAAAATTTTATCATAACATTAAAAAAGTATTTTTTATATACAKTATACTTTAAAAAATTTATTTTGTTTAATTTATTGAATGAATAAATGATTYTTATATTATAAATTAATAAATATATATTAATTTAAATAAAAATTATTCCACAACATTACACACAAATATTTACTAAAAAAAAGTTAATCAATGAATAGTATTAGTTTTAATAACATTTATATAGTATTATTATTTATATCAATTATTTAATGAATTATTGTTTTCTACTTAATTGTTTTAATTAAAAGAAAATCAATTGGATCTTTTTATAGATAATAAAATATAATTCAAATCTATAAATATATTACAGTCAACTTTTTATTATTATTATACAATATATACTGTATCATCTGACACGTGATGACTGATTATTATTAATATTGTTAATAATATCTAATAATATCATTAATCTTTATTTAAGATATATTGTATATAATAATTTAGTTGACAATCGATTAAAAAATACGTAATTCAATGACAAATTATTTATTATGTGTTGACCTAAATATTTGTCTACAAAAAAATAATAATAAAAAATATTTGCCTAAAAACAGATTCCCTAATATTATTATTGTTGTTGTTGTTAGACTACAGTAAATTTAAAAATAAATATTATTTGAAAGTCAAGTCATATCAATGTACGTATACATAGTGTATAAATAAATAATAAAATTGCTTGATTTAGTTATATTTGTTTGGGTKATAGTATGTGAAAGGTTTCCCATATACTTGTACTCTGAAAAAGTAAAAAAAGAGACATAATTTGATTTTTTTCAAAAAATAATATTATTATTATTAATTCATAAATATTTATATAATATTATGGTTGGTTCCAAAAATATTGCCTAAACTATCAGTTTTTATTTATAATAATTTTCATATATCAATATATAGTATATATATATATATACATCGTATATCATAAATATAACAATCAACTTAACAACAAAAAAAACACTAACATTGAAAACATTAATAAGTTTGTTGACAACTATATTGTAATTGTTATTACAGTTATTCTGTAGCAATCGTTAATACAATGTTGTAATTTTTATGTATTATATCTAATTTATTGTATTATAACTAATAATTTATTAATAAAAATAATAGAAATATAAGAGATATTTTGATAGCAAAGATTTTCGATAACATGAAAACAATAAATATAATAAATGTTTAATCGCGATATACAATAATATTTATCTATCTATTTATATCACAATATATATAGATATAGATATCTTGGTTGTAAATATTTTATATAAAAATTATATACAGTATTTCATAATAATACTAATATCAATAATAAACATTTTGGGAGTTCAATTCAAACACATGTGTATTATTATGATATAAATAAACTTGTTTAGTTTGTAAACTTTCATCCAAATGGTTAGTCACATCAGAGAGTATTAAATCTTTCAATTTTTACAAATAATAATAAAAAATATATTATTATATATTATATTAATAAAAACATTTAAAATAACGATTTGAAGGTCAAAGACATAACAGAATATTCTGTGAGTGTTTTTGTGTATAAAAATCGGTAGACTATATGTTATGATCAAACATATATTGCAAGTTATACTTTAAAAAAATATAGACATATTACAAAAAAAAATAATTTTTAATTAAAATTTAGTTTTATTTTAAATTATAATAAATTATTTACTGCTATAGAATATGATCAATATATACTAAAATTTATTATTTTTATTGCTTGTCAATGAAATAGATAGATTTTAATGTCATTCAAATGTTAACACTAATCAATTTTTTTATTAATTTCGTTATTATATTAATAATTATAATAATATTTAAAACTACTAGAAATGTTTAAATGTTTTTTTTAAATAAAAAAATACATATTACAAAGTTACATTTTAATAACTGGTAATATAAAACTTTTTTAAAAACTGTTTTGAACATTAAATAAACTATTTTTTATTATAACAAAAAAAATCATTAAACTTACAAACTTATGGTTCAACAACAAATTATATTGAATTTTTTTTGGTGCTAAAAATAACAATAATATTACAGAATATTATGTTTAATATCTATATATATATATATATATATATATATATATATATATATATATATATATATATATAGATGGTTAAAGTATGATATCATAATATAATAATGTAAAAAAATATTATAAATTTTTTCTGCTAGATAAAACATACATTTTTTTTTGCTTTAATATATCTAGCTTTTATATTATGAGAGGTCAACAACAATAACAACATTCAAGTAGACATTAGATAATAAAAAAAAATTGTTTTAAGACTCAAACGCCAATAACTGTTTTTCCTAATAGGTTTTAATTTAAAGACCAAATTATTGATTTTTTATCTTTAATCTTTATTTCTATATTAAATATAAATCAAAAAAAAAAATTACAGTTTATTTAGTTTATTATAAGCTTTAAAAATGGTACAGTAAATTTTATATAGTATAATAATTAAATAATATACAGTATATAGATATCAAATATTTATTAATATACAAGTCTACTACTTGTAAACACAAATATTTATGATTAACAAGTTTATATTACATAAAAATTTTTATTAAATATAAACGACAGTATAAACTATAAGCTACAGTAATATTAAATAATAAGAAAAATAATAAATAAATATTTTTATATAAATTTGTCGCATATTAAAGGATTCATAATAACCTTCAAATTATTATAAGGCGTAATCCACATATTACGTTCGCATATCCCTAACACCTAACCCATCCCTAAAAATAAAATATTTAAATGAGAACGTTCTACACTCTCCCCCTCGTTTGTAAAAGTTCGCTGTAAAACACCCCTCCCCCAAGTGCGAACGTAATATGTTAATCACCCCTGTTATCAGATTACTAGACAAAAATATAGATATTTGTGTTAATAAAAAAATTATTACTATTAATATAGATATTTAAACCGAAAAAATACAGTATTTAACAATCAATTAATTTTAATTAAATAACAATATTTTCTAAAATATTAAAATAAATTAACTATAATATAATACATTAAATAAAGTATTGAAAGAATTTTCTTAATATTTGAAATTCAAAATATTTATTAAGAAGTTGTTTTGCAAATTAGATAAGTATTAAAAATAAATTAAATCTAAATAATAACAAAACACTTAATAAAAATTTAATGAAAATTGTCTAATATTAGCTGATAATTCATAAACATTTTACTAACATAATACTAAAAATAAATAATTATACAGTATATTATAGAATTTATATTTTTTATATTGATTTTTTAAAAAAATATCATTAATTTTCAGATTATCATTACTATATCATACAATGATTGTTTAGTATATTACTACAGTATAATTAGCTTAAATAGCAATTCATGCGTCAATTATGATCTATAATATGACAAATTTAATTATTATTAATACTATTAATGATTATATTTTAATGAGTAATTATGTGTTTGTATATATATATCACCTGGGAAGTATTAGATTTGTATATGACATAATTATCAAATTGACCATTGCTAATGACCAGTGTATACAATATACATAAAAATAATATATAATATCAGCTAAATTTAATAAAAGCTAATAAGTTATATATAAAAGTTATATACAATATGTTTGTGCTGTAATAAAAGCTAATGTAATGTATGTTCATAAATAAATTGTTATTGTATCCAAAAAAAAATTAATGATAGTTTTACTGTACTTTTATTATTGTAAACATTTTAAATAATTAATTTTAAGGTATAGTAATGTACAATAGATAAATACATTTTCAAAAATTTTAAATAAATAGCACTTTCATTTGAGATATTTTATTTTGTTGTTGTTATTGTATAATATAATAGACTATAACAATGTTAAACAATATAAATTGATGTCTATAATGTTAAAAGTGTTTTATTGTATAAAAACTTGTTGTCGTTGTTG
This sequence comes from Oppia nitens, assembly GCF_028296485.1. Classification (NCBI taxonomy): domain Eukaryota; kingdom Metazoa; phylum Arthropoda; class Arachnida; order Sarcoptiformes; family Oppiidae; genus Oppia; species Oppia nitens. Next base: position 1,112,492 of record NW_026533243.1, read on the forward strand.
TTGTTGTTTTCGGCTATTAAATGACTTTATCCTTAATTTACGAATACATTTATCTGGCAATTGATGGGTCAAATCAAATAAACAAAACTATTGGTTTTGTCAGCTAATGTATTGGCACATAAAATATCAATACTGTTTGTATTGTATATACAGAGTATTATACAATAACTAAACAGTATAAATTTTTTATATACACAGTTATATCGATATTATACAATATAAACACTGAATTAACTGTATATATATATATATATATATATATATATATATGAGTGTGCGTGATGTCTGAGTTTATTGTCGCCACAATAAAAAATAAAATCTTTAATTAATCCCAAAGACCTTAATCTTAGAGAGTATTACCTAATTTGTTACAAAATAATTTGTCGGTCAATTCAATAATATTAATAATACCACTAACTATATAAAAACCATAACTTTTCCAAATTGATTTAACCAATATATATAAAGGCCTAACACACACACACACACACAAAACTCTCTCTCTCTCTCTCTTTCTCTATTCAATTTATTATAGAATAATAATATTAAAGAAAAAAGTATAGATAAAGTGCATAATATGGATATATTGATACAGTATATATATACTGTATTTATTGATTGCATGTATCATAAAAAGAAAATTTTAATACTATTCAACTACTATTCAATAATATAACCTCACGTGTGTTTAGATAAGTAAAAAGCAAATCAAACATATTTATCCATTAAAAGAGTAGAAATTTTCTATTTTATGTCTGTCTATGTTAATGTTTAACTAATAATTTGATGGGCTATTTATAAACATTGACAAACAATAGAAACAGACAAAAAAACTGTTCAATTAATTTATATTTTAATATCTAAAATCACTAATAACACACACACACACAGCTTAAATGTATTAGTAATACAGTATTAAAATAGAAATATTTAAATTAAATTTAAATTAAAAACTATTTTTACATTTAGAGTTTAGTTTTCCGTAATAAAGTACTGTATTATAATAACAATAATACTAGTAATACAAAATAGCTGTAGATTTACAGTACATAATGTGTACTACATATACAAAATAAACACTGTTTTCTCAGTAAACATAAAATCAAATGTGGAAATCAATTGCAGGAAAAGTATGTTTCTATTTTTATCGCAAATATTTTTATTTTGGAGGCCAACAACTATAGTACAAACAACAAACCCATTGATCACCAAAAAACTACATAAATATATATATAAATTATAATGAATTATAATGCAAGAAAATGTTAGCAAATATAGCACACATCCAAAAATAATAATAATTGTACTAATGAATTATCACTCATGTAGTTTTCAGAAAAAAAGGTAACAGTGCTTTTTTATATCTTAATCATATAAGATAGTATGTTTATGGGAAAGTATAGATGAGTCGGCTTGTCATCCATTTCCCTTTGATGTGTTCCCATAAATCATATGTTGTCTCCTTTTTATGTACATATAGTCAGGGAATTAATGAGAAATACATAAAATATTATATATAAATTTATATATATATATATAATAAATCTGTTTAAGTATATAACTAATGTAAGATTTGTTGTCTAAAAATTATATTACAATTCATCGCACAATAAATCCGCACAACATTTAGATTTAATTCACTTTCATATACCGTATATTATATATACTGTATATAAAAAACGCTTATTTTGCTCTTAAAAAATCATACATAAGATATCAACCATAAAAAATTAAATTTGATTTCTGGTGAATATAGCATACAGTATATAAGCCAAAAAACTATATATATATATACCAACAACCAAAAATGTGATTCAATGGTTTTGATGGCCAATCACTAAAATCGGTAGACACAGTCTGGTTAATATATAATTTTTATAATTGAACTGAAATATATTTTTTTTATAAGTCTAAATTGAGAGAGAGAGAGAGAGAGAGAGAGAGAGATTTAATAAAACAACAAAAATATTGCTATCCATTAGGCATTAATAATCTTATGGGTTATTTTGTGGGGTATTTGTGATAAAAATTTATATATATATGATGTATGTCTAGTAATATAAACTTATCGATGAGCCGAAAAAATCAATGTTTTGATTTCATATTATTGTATATATATAATACAGTTTACAGTGTATTTGGGTTCAAACAAAAATTTTATAAGAAAATATTTAGTATATAGTTTATGTTTTAATAACATTAGCCATATAATAGAGATCCCGGGAATTTTATAGATGGATAGATAGATATATAGACAGATAGAGCACCGTTAGCTATTTCTACTGGAGAATTGAATTGAATGTCTATTTGAAATAAAAATAATATTATTATTATTTAATGAAATTTTATATTTGCAATAATGGACTTAACTAATTTTCATATGTATAATATTATTTACACTGCATATGCATTTTAGATTGAATTATTAAAGTTAAAAACTAAAAAAAAATATTTTAACTCAATTAATTAATATTATAAAAGACAAAATTTTGGTACATTTGTATTCAAAAAAAAAATTCCATTAAAGTTAATTAAAGTTAAATAATCAATAAAATTAAACTAAAATATTCAAATTTCTACCAAAAACACTGCACTTATATAAAAATATAATCTAATATATAAAGAAAAAAATAATAAAATCTACCAGTTCCTTAAAATGTCAATATATTACTAACTTGTAAGTAAATGTCCTTTCAATTGGTTAGTTAGTTAATGTTATGTTAGGCTAGCATATGACTACTGGTGCTCTACTGGTGTCGGAAATCCTGTTTGTGTTAAACATGACAACATCGAAGAAATAAGGCCCTGATTTCTGGGCAATTTGTATCATCTATCAAATTAGACAAATGTGTGTTATATAACTTAAATGTGTATATAATTTAATTTTGTTAATATCATATGACACACATTTTCTGACTAAATGACATTATTATTATTATTATCATTAATTATGTTTTACTTATGAAAAATATCAGTACAGTATATTTTGATGAAAAATTCCTGTATGTATTCATATTATAAATACATTACTACTTGTATTTCTATTCATAATTGACAATAACCTAGAAATGTATAAATTCAATGTCAAGTTTAGTACAGTTTATATGCAGTATATACAGTTAAAAAGATTGTTGTGTACGGTATGTGTCTGTGTGTGTGTGTATGTAAGCACCGGTATTGTTAGCACTGGATATGTGTGTTGCTATGGATGGATCGATAACTGTATAGCTCGTAGCATTCACCTGTAAGCTCAGGTATAGCTGTATATAATATATAAATTTATTCAATTGAATTCAATACATACAGAAACTTATAAAGAATATTCTTTATGTATGTAAATATAAGCAATAGTATCACTTTATTATGAAAAATAGTATTAAATGATATTAATTTTCTAGAATATATAAATATCTGGAAATTAATAGCAAATATTATATATTCAATAAATCTGGTAAACCGATGATTATTAAGTTATTAATAAAAAAATTAAAGAAATAAATTATATTTTTTTCTGAGAAATTCAATGCCAATAAAATTGCTTAGAGTCTTATAAATAAGATATTCACGATATTATTGAATATATATTACTGTTTATCATAATATTAACTGTAATCATGAAATTTTTACTGTATTAAAGTGCTTTATTAATAAAACATTTAACACCAATAAGATTTTTTTTGACTTATAAAACTTGTTATATAAATATTATATTATTTTATTATCACAAAATAATTATTAATAAATAATTAGATTTCGTTTATTTATTTTAATTATAACATTTAACAACTGAAAATGTTATTTATCAAACATTTTAACAAAACTTTTTTTAATTATTTATTTATATACACAAATAATTTAATATTTATTTAGTATTTTTTGGTATGTTTTTCACAATTTTGGTCATATTATATATATATGATAAACAAAAGTTATTGTCATTGACAAATTAATAATTTAAATTGATATACAATAACATCACATTTTTTTAGTAAAAACAATAAATATAGATATTTTAAAATAAATATTTACAATACATTACGTTAACATTGAAAATTTTATAATAAATTAAATTTGAATTATATTCAAACAATAAAATTTTTCTAACATTACATATAAACACTTGAATAATTTTTCAATGTCATAGATTATATATAAATGTGTTTACCAAACAAAATTAAATTATTTTGTATACAATATAATTTAATTTAATTATATAAAAATATTACTATTATTTCCCCCTATAAAAACATAATATGCCATTTTATTAGACATTAAAATAATACAATACGACAAATATTAAATTTAATATATAATATTAAATTTTTATGCAAAAAATAAAAGCTAAAAATATATTTATTATTATGATATACATATAAATATTATATTGTATAGAATATACTGTAGTTATGTTTATGTTGTGTAAAAATAAATCTTTTTATTAATGTATTGCATAATGTACTGCAATAGACATTAGGAATCAAATAAAAAAGAGTTAGTCTTATTAAAACACATAAATACCAGTTATTGTTGGGATTTGTTATTGAAATTAATTAAAGTTTATGTTTACTAATTTCTAATTAATAGCTATTAATTAAGTGATGAAATCAATTGTTAATCTTAAGATATCAAGATATAGTCTATATTATAATATACTGTATAAATTTAGTGAAATATATATTATAAATAGCAAATAATAATATTTATTAACTTGAAACTAGTTTTGTAAATCCTAAATTAGTATATTCCTGATTAAGCTATGTTACTATTGATAGATAGTTAATAGATATTGATAGGTACTATTAATTAGTAGTTTAAATAGACAAATTGTGCATAGATTAGTTTGCTAAATTTGGGTGCATGTCATTTATTTAATCCTTTAATATTATTTAACCTTGATAAGTTATTATTAACTTAAGCTAAATTATATGTCAAATAATTGTATATTTATTTATATAAATGATAATAAAATTAATTATGTATATGATTTTTATGTTTTTTTTAATTATTTAGTTTTATGTATTTTATTAAATTTTATATTAAATAATATAGAGTATAATGCATCATAAAATCCTAAAATATTAACATTAAATAATGACATTTTTATATTATTTTATATTAATATTAAAATGTTCATATATCACAACAAAAGTGACAAATAAAAGCAACAAAACAAAACATTTCATAAATAATTTTTATATTAAAAGTTTAGTGAACCTATTTTTCACAAATCTTATATACATATGTATATATATATATATATATATATATATATAATATACTCTATATATATAGTATATTGTATTTTACATACAATTATATATATATATATTTTTAATCAGATATAAACATATGTCAAACAAAAAATCTTTTTTAGTTACTATTGAAATAACATTACAAATGAATTTGAATTTGAATGGATCAACTTTAAAGGAAAAATAAAATAAAATATCAATTTATTATTTGAAATAATGTATAATTTTTCTCTCTCTTGAATTATATAAAATAAAATTAATGCTCACTCAACAAAATACATTTGTATAATAAAACACATCAAACCATATATCACACAAAACATTGACAACAATTTAAATGAAAAACAAATTTCACAAAAAATTGACAGCTAAATTGTTTGATAAATATTGTCTATAATTTATTAAAAACTATATATACAGTATATATTGTCTAATTTATAATCTTACATATTCAAAATGTTCACCAAAATAAAAACTAAGAAAATAATATAATAATAAATTGAATGCAATTTATTTTGAACGGCTATTCAACCGTACCATTCATAGGGCACGGATGTCATTGATGTTAGCATTTCTCTCTCTCTCTCTCTCTCTCTCTTTCACTAACTCTTACTGGAAATTAATGGTTTGTTTAACAACAATAAAAATCATTTGAAACTACTATTTTATATATACATTTATTTTATTTCATCTAATATCATATAATAAACATTTGAGAAATATATATACAAATATATAATATTATAATACAACAACAGACAAAAATCATTGAATTTTTATTTTTTTTTTAACTGACTGTCGGATGCATGAGTTCACTGATCAGTTAGTGACAGGTTTAGCATTGATATAAAAATTCATTAACATAACTACTACTAGTATTGAAATGTTATTATATTATATATAAAATATTGATACATAAATATATASTGTATATATATACAGTATTTCTATATAATAAACGATTTTCTTATTATTTTTCCATTATTTTATTTGAATAGATATATTTATAACAAGTTAGTTATTTATTTTATTTTATTTATTTTTTTATATATACTGTATATTACTAAAAATAGTATAGTATATATATATATATACAATGTTTTCTGATTGTTTGCAAATACAATTCCCACCAAACATTTGTCATATTTTTCATAACACATAAACATTTATACAGTATTTAATATACTGTATAAATATATTGCTAAAAGTTTAATGACTGACCTTTCTATTGATAGGTTAAGTACGTGTACGGTATTAGATAAAGATCATTGTATTTTATATGCCTTATGTATGTATATATTAAATATATATAAACTATAAAATATTTTTTGTTGTTGATATAATTATATAACATTTGTGAGATCACAGTTTAAAGAAATAGGAATTATTTTTAATTATTAAAACTAATTGCCACAAAACATATTAAACAATATTATGTATGGAAAAAATTTGGTATTTAAAAATTGTTTGTTAATTATACTGTTTGTAACTTTTTAAAAATCTACTTTATATACTATATAATACTCATTATTAGTACATTAACTTTGTTAATGTCAGACAATGCTTAAATCATTAGTTATAAATTTTTAGCCAACTAAACAAATATCAATAAAATAATAATAATAATAAATGATTATATTTATTGTTATTGTTATTATTATTATTATTATTTAATATACTCAGTAAATCTCAGTTTAATAAGAATTGTACATATTTTATGACAATTTATTCAACTATAATGATATCAATTGGGATTTAAAACCTAATGTGTTTGTGTATAAATGTTATTATAATTTTTTTATATTATTTTTTTATGAAAAATGATTCATATAAATTACTAAACTATCTGATATCAAATGTCAGGCAATTTATATATAAATGATATAATCTTATAGAAAATTGACTATTATTTTAACTGTAATAATTCAAACAAAGCCTTAAATCAAAATTGAAAAATTACTCAGATTTTTCAAATATTGATAAAATAATTATTTATTATTTTATATTTAATAAAATATAAATTTTTATAACTATTATTTCTAAATTTAATTTATTAAATATAAATTATAGAAAATTACAGAAATTATTATATAATATTTACTATATATTAAAATAATTGAATTGTTTATTTAAAAATTTAACATTAACTTAAGATTATATTTTAAATTTATGTTATTAAATATTAGCATTTTTAAATGCAAATACCATAAATTATAGTATTTGTAATTTTAAATTTATAAACTATTACTATTACTATAAAATATTAATATTTTAATTTTAAATTAGAACAAAGCGAAAAAAGTATTTTTTTAGTTAAATTATTAATTTTAATCCTTAATATAAATATCATTTTTTTAAATCTTAAAATAACTTATATTATAATAATAGAAATACTCTATTTAAATAAATTAATATAAAATTAAATAGTATATTAATAAAAATTTATTAATTATTTATATTTTAAAATAAATCTATTTGAGAATATGTACGATTAATTTAATATATTATATCTCTAAAACTTAAATATAATATTTGTTTTTATTTAGTTTTTTTTAATAAATCAATATTGGAAATGCATTGTCAAATTAAAATAATTTATAATTATTATATATCAAGATATATGTTTGCAACTTAATATTTATATATATATATATATATATTAAAAATTTAATAGATGTATCAAATTTTAGTTTTTTGTTATTTAAAAATTAAAACAGTTTTCATTTTATTTTTATTTTTCTATTACTATTTCTTGTATAACTTATAACACTTAAAAAAATAAATTTTAAATAAATATTGAATTTCTCAAATGATTTTCTAAAAATAATTTGATGTTTCTTGATATTAGTTTTTTAAATTTATAAAAAGTAAATTTCTAATATGACATAAATTTTTGACTTTGACCTAATTTAATTTATATAGTATATATAGATAAATATATTAAAAATTTACATTTTTTCTTATTATAAGTCATAATATATTAATCATTATTTTAAAAATATTGTTAAATAAAAAGTTTTTTTAAAATTATTTATTTATTGTAAACTAATAACATCATCAACAACTTGTCACTTATGTAATGTTAAGGAAATAAACATAAAAATACAATAAATTTTCAAAAAAGTATTTTATATTTATATTTTATAGACTTTATAGATATATCAACCAAATCTAGGATTTTTAAATAAGTATATATAAATATATCAATAGCTTTGTATACTATAAATAATTCAAATATACTGTATTGTGTATTATATGAAAAATAATGTCTTAATATGTAAATCTTTAAAAGTTTTTAAAAATAAAGATTTTATTTTTTAGTTTTTAAAAAGATTTTTTCAAAAATTTCTACTTTACTAAAAGCTTTTATTTTTTGTTTTATAAATTAAAACTATCAATATTAGTGTTTCTATTTTTAATAGTATAATTTAAATGCAATCCTAATAGAAATATAAATTTGTTCAAATATAAATAAATAATTTATACAGACCATATATTACACAATAGTTAGAATAAAATAAAATATAATACATTAAAAATAAATTATTATATGGATATATAATTTATACTTTGTATATATATCATAATATATTATAAATACATGTATATTCATAAGTAATTTGATAACATATTAGTATATTGGTGTGAAAATGCAATTGAAATTATTGCAAGTTTGTTTGTATACATACAGTATATTTGTGTGCATTATATGTAAATATCACACTTGTGTATATTTATCTGTGTATGTTTGATTTGTGTAATGTTATATATACATATAGTACAATATACCTGTATATAACTAAAACGAAATTACATTTTGAAAATACAGTAAATTTCAAACTATGTACAGTATATTGAATATCATTGAATATTATCACATATACAGTATGTTTCATAAATATCATGCAATTTACCAAAGAGTCATATAATATACAGTATATTGATTAACATAAGAAAAACGGTCTATTTTTTTTAATTTTCCTAAAATAACATTTAAATATTATTTCATTAATATCCGTTAGACAAGTGTTAAGTAAATAATAAACATTATGTCTAGATTTTCAAACATTAGTAAAATCATCAGTGTTAATAAACATTTTAAAATACAATAATCAGTAAAAAATGTTTTTTAAATAGGAATTCAAATATTTCCGACAATTTTATTATATTTTCTACTTAACAATGCATTACTTATTTAAAGTAAATAAAATTTTATTAAATAAATAAATACTTAAAAATTATAATTATTTTATTTATTAAATTAATTATGCCATTGAAATACTACGACATAAACATGTTTACCTCATTTTTACTAATGATCTATCATTATATTATAAGATAATTTTTGTCACATATATTTTAATTAAACTTTTAAAACTATTAATTGTTGTTTATGATAAACTTAATTAAAATTATATGAATTAACAAATTAATTTCTTATTATTAATATATATAAAATATTTTTTTAAAAATTCAAGCGTATTTAAAAAATATATTTATATTCATTTATATGCTAATATAATTAAAAATTTCAAATTAAAACGTTTTTAAATTAATGCTAAATTTTAGTTTTTAATTTATATATCAATAAATAGTCACATAAATTCTAAAACAATTTAAACAATTCAAATGAAATTTTAAAATTGAAATTTTTATGGACACACTTTTATGAAATTATAGTCAAACATTAACTTAATGAGTTGTATTATTATTGTTGTTGTTTCTGAAAAATATATCCAGTATTATAAATAACATTATGTATTAGATTTTAGAGTAAATAATATTATTATACAGTATTTTTGTTGTTGTTGTTGCTGCTGATACCGTATTAATGTTATAATATATATTATTCAATTTTATTTTACTAAATTTACATTATAGTGTAAATAAGTAAATAAATAAATAAATTTTTAATTTCATAAAGTTCTAGTTTTTAATCTACAATATTGTTAATGTTTTATCAGTAATGGTTTGTTGAGAGTTATTAAGTGTACTGTAAAAATCTCAACACAAATAAATTTAATATGAGACACACATATGGTAATTGAATATACAATATATACATGAAATTTAATATTAAATATTCATTATTATTTGTTTATGTATTATTTATTTTGTAAAATTATATAAAACATTAATATTTATACTTATAATAATAAATAAATATATAAATTCTTAGTAAAAATAAATTAACCAAATTAAATAATAATTATTTAAGGAAATAAAATCCATAACATACTATAATATAAATTGATAAAATAAATAATGATGGAAATAAAAAAAAAGTTTTCTATGTATAATCTATATAATACCGTAAAATATATAATATATATATGTACTAAACTATATATAGCTTACTGTATATCATCTATATTTCACTCATTCAGTAAAATATTGATTACGATAAACACTATTAGCTGATTGCGTGAATTATTATTATGAATCGGTATGTCTAACACAACATACCGTGTCTGTGACCTTAACCCACAATCGTCTTCATCTCATCAAAATTAATGCCTCTCTCTCTCTCTCTCTCTCTCTCTTAAGTATTAAAAGATTTATTATAAACTTTAATATAATATTTACACAATATCTATAAATAGCATTTTTTTGTACAAAATTAATATTATTAATATTATTATTTATATTTATATATATTGTTATCATCTTACATATAAATTTATAGAATTATTTAATGGTATTGGTTACATTAATAAATAGTTTATTATTAATTACAATACAATTTCTGTTTATTTAATTACAAAAAATACAATATAATTAGATTAAAACACGAACTTATATTTAATGTTGTTTTTGGTTAAATATATAAATATAGTGTATTTCTAAAATAAAAACAAACTTGATAACATTTTAATTTATGTAAGCAAAAAAATTAATTAATTATTTTTAAAAAGCTAATATATATTTTTTTCATTAGATAACAATTTAAGCATTAATATAAGAAACAAAAAAAATATATAATTGGTTTTCTAGTAAATTATATTATATGTATAGACTACTATAGAATAAAGTTAAAAATCAATAATTATATTCTATTAAATATAAAATTTATAAAATGTAATATTTAATGTCAACTAATTTACTTAATAAGGCTTAGAAAATTATTCATGCATTTTGAAGATAAAATAAATATATAATAATTATTATTGAAATAAATTTTTATATATTATATGTAATCTGTAAATTTTAACCCAAAAAATATGTTTTAAAATTGAAAACTTTTGAATATAATAATATAATTAATAAATAATAATAATAATAATATGCAATAGTTTTATCATCGAATCATTTAAATTAAAATATTGTTTTTATAGATAACTAATTTTAATTACACATTTCTGAGAAAAACTATTATTTTTTTTATAAAATACAAATTTGTTAATTATTAATATAAAAAAATAAATTATTAAAAAATAGGAAATATTTTTGTTCACTATAATTATCTGATCTGAACATAATGTGAACAACTAAAGCATATAATATATATATATATACTATATTTGTAATTTTGTAGAGTAATTATTAGCTTTTTTTATAAAAAATAAAATAAATACAATTAACAGACTATAATATAAAAATATAAATGGCATTGAATTATATGATAATACAGTTTATATACTGTTTTATATAATACTATTAAATAAAACATCCAATACAAATTCCGACAATAAATTTGTTGTATTATATATACATTGACTGTAATATAAAAAATTGAATGAAGTAGTGATTATCAGCATATGCACAAAATGTTTGAATACTATTTTTAATAAAATAAAATCGTGTTAAATAAATATTTGTTTTTTCTATTTACTTATATTTATAAACTTAAATTATATTTTATTGTATGTGTGTGTGTGTGTTAGTGTTGGCAAAAAAGAGAAATTTCTATAAAGTTTCTAAAAGAAATTTCTGTCTATGGATGATTCTGTCATTAAACTAAAAATTTAATTAATTGATAAATAAAATTTTACAAAAACTATAATTATTATTAAATATTATAATCATTTGAATTTTATATATATATTGAGATCCCATATGTACACTAAAGTAGTGTACAGTATATCATATCTTATTAATAACGGTATCGGAATAGCAATAAATATAGGGAACTCGTAATATACTAATAAGAGAAAATTTCTATAGAAATTTACTAGAAATATTTTCATTGAAATTTTTATTAGAAATATCTATTTTCCAATCTCTAGTTTTCTGTAAGTAAGATGAAATAAAAATTAATTAAATATTTAATTTTTGATTTTATAAAAAAAAACAGAAAAAGATAAACACTTGGGATTGTATAACAAAAATAGATTTTTTCAATATTATTAAATAAAAAAAACAAAAAAATAAATAAATAAAATTTTACATTATAAATTTTTCAATTAAATTTTTTTAATACAGAATATTCTTACGTAATGTAAATAATGTAAACATAAAAAACAACAACATTGAACTATAAATGCATTTAATATAATTGTGTATTAATATACTGTAGTATATAATACTGTACATTGCCATTGGTCTGCTAAACATTGTTGATCTCATTATTATTATTATACTACAGTATTATTATTGTATTAAACATTTAATGTAGTATTGCACAGTTAGCACTTTATTTTTTTGGGATCTAAATATGCCATTTAACCGGTTGATGTCTGTCCACACACACAAAAAAAGTCATGACTCGAAAATGTATTATTTTTTGTTGTTTTATTTCTCACCATTTGATTAAATCAACAGATTTTTTTAGTATTATTATTATTGTTGTCTAAATAATGTGATAATGTTTGTTGTAAACAAACAGATTTTGTTTTATAGAGATTACAGCTATTATTTGGGATTATAGCTATTATTATTTTTTATATACATAAGTATGCTAAAGACAAACAATAAAAACACTAAAAACAACCAAAAAAAACAGTTATTTATTAGTTATTTATTTAATTTATTATAATTAACATTAGTTTTATTATTTTATTTGCAAAATATAAAACTTCATTTAATAAAAATAATAATTTATATTTATTATTATATTTTTTTGTTGGGCAAAATTATTATTTATTTTTTAAGTTTTAATGCTATTATTTTTTTGTTAATTATTTTTTAAGTCAATTTGCAAATCAAAATCAAATTTTATTATTTTTATTTTTACTATAAATAAAATATAAATCCTTTTTTTCTAATCACAATAAAAAACAATAGATGTTTATAAAAAAAACAAACACACATTAAATTGCTATAACTCGAGATAATTATATCTAAAAATAGCATTAAAATTAAGTGCATTATGTCTCTGCTATAATAAAATAATTAGAGTTATTATTATTTTATTATTATTATTACTGAATATCTACAATATTTTTTATAATTAATTTTTGTTATATATATATATTATACAAAAGCGTTAATCTATTTAACACTTGAAATGATCAGTTAATTTTGTAGGTTTTATTGAAGAGGAAATTCATTAAACATATGGACAGATATAGTGGGAAAAAAGTAAAATAAAAAAAAAGTTAGACAACAATAGCTGGTGAGTGTGTATATGTGTGAGTGAGTGAGTAAGCAATTAAATGAATGAATGGGTGAGTGAGTGATACGAGTGTGTAAACCTTCACATTTGATATAACTTACAATATATATATATATATATATATATATATATATATATACAATATATATTTATCGTATAATATATCAATATTATATTGTAGTAAAAGTGATATATTAATATTATATATAACATAAATTATTGTCCAGCAAAATGAGGACAAAATCAAAAGGAAATATAAAAATATATATAAATATAATAGATTGCTATAGAAAAAGCATAGTATTATTTTATGATGATATGTATGAATATCATATATTGAATATATATATAATTTTGTATAACAAAAATACTTAAACATATAGTGGTTTTTTTGTGGGCAAAACAATAACAAACATATCATTTGTTTGATATACTGTAAATATAAATGATATCAAATATTTATTTATTTATATTTTGGTATGCCTTTAAGTCTACCAATATATATATACTATATATATATATATATATATATATATATATATATATATATATAATCATATTATTTTATTTACAGAAAGAATATTCTGTAATATAAAGATAAGAAAGTGAAAAACAAAGTTCAAAACAGTGGAAAAACAACAAAACAATTGCAAAAATAGGTCAAATTTGAGAAAAATAGTCAAATAAATGACTTATGATTTGCATTTTATAAAATATTTAGTATATATATATAAAAAAATTGAAATGTGAAAAAATTAACTTAATAAGGTATTTTTTATTTATAATATAGTTGAAACTACTGTATTATTAGAATATTTTTTTGAATGTTTACTGTTATGTAATTTATATATATATTATACATTATAAATAATATACGTAATAAAAAATATTTGTTTATTATTTGTCTAATATTTTTATAAAATTCACTAACGTATGCAATAAATGAAAGTTTTTAAAAATACAATTTTTTGAAAATCACATTTCATGTTTTATTAAATTTACAAAAAATATCATATAAAAATAACATTAGGAAATTTTTCATTTTATAAATTTTAGTCACATTTATTCCCAGTTTGATTATTTGTATTACTTGTTATATAAATTTTATATTTGTTGTCATATGTTTAGTCATATTGATATAAAAAAACATAAATTGAATTCTTAAACATACTTTAAAGTTTATTTTAAAATACTAATAATAATAATAATATATGAAAATATTTTTTTTTATTATAGTAATATAATATTGATTTTATAACAATAAAAGATTCACTCATTAAATTCACATTTTTGTAAAACTATTAATATATAAGTTTTTTTAAATGAGCATTTTATTTTTAAGTGCATACAAATATTGTTATGATGTTATTTCTATAAATAAATAAATAAAAATATCCTCATTATTATCATATAATAATTTTTTTTAAATAATTTAAAAAATAATTGTCTGTCTTTTTATATATGGTATTATGGGTATTAAAGTGTTATTATTATTATTATAATTATTATATATTGTACTAAAAGTACTGTAAACTGTATTGTATTGTATAATGAATATATAAATAGTTTATTCATCTTTATATTTAAATTAAATATTTATATTATACTTACATTTAAAGTATTTATTTTTAGTATATTTTTTAAATAATCATTTAATATTTATCATATAACTAAATAAGTATAATTTATATGTATTAGTTATTTAAAAAAAACTAATTTATATGATAATTAACGTTAATATAATTGATATACAAAAATAAAATATAAAATGGATAAATTAACAAATTTTAATAAACTATTACTAAAAATATATATATATTAACACTTTACTTAACAAAGTTCTAACTATTATATATAAATTAAATGTTTATCTTAATTTATATAATTGTTAGCTTAAATAATAAAAATAATAATGATGTTTCCAATAATATGACCTTGATAAAAAAACATTAGATAAAATTCAATATAATTTTCTATTAATTAGTCTGAGTGTCTAAGTATTTGTCTTTTATTTTATTTGTCAGTCTCTTAGCTAATAGTGTTTTAGACATGCATTCCGTTTCATTCAATGTAACAAAAAAATTTCAAACTATCTAAATTCAATTTACCCAAAATGTCTAAATATATATATTTTTTAAAATCATTAAACTTAATTAAAATTATCTAAACTCAAAATAGTTATTTCAACACACATTTGATTATTTAATTATGAATTAATTTTGTTGTTGTAAATTCTATTAAATTTATTAATTTAAAAAAATATATTTCATTAAATTTTTTTAAAAAGAATTTTTAGTGCAATAGATATTTTTAGTGTAAATATATTATATGTTTAATTAAGATTAAGTTTGGGTCAAATGATTTTTGTTTGTGTGTATCCATACACTTATTCATTATAAAACTATACAAAGAGACAGTAATGTTTAGTAATGGTTTGTCGGGTGTCTAATTGGCTTTATATATGATGTGCGATACAACACAACAGCAACAACAAAAACAACAACAAATGCTGAGTACAAAAAAAGTCTCCATGGTAATTTAATTAGAACGCATCAAATAAATACTTGAGCTAGCTAATTTTTTTTAATTATTTTTTATTATTATTAATACTATTATTGTTTATTTTATTTCATAATAAGAGTCTTATTTGTTAATCATTTTGCTAATAATGTATTTTTATTATCCAATTATTACTGCTATTATTATTATTATTGCTGTTTACTGTCATATCATTTGAAAAACTAATAAAATAATTTTCTTTAGTTATTGTTATCATTAACTATTAAGTTATTGTATTTAATAGCATCTAATAATGAAAGTGTAAATTGTTTATATAGATAATATGATTGTAAAATTTAAAATTTATAACATATAACTTATTATAAAAACCAGTATAAATTTTTATTAGCAAAAAATATATAAAATCTATTATTTTCAGTAGTATAACAATATTTTCAATATAAATTTATTCCGCATAAATAAATAGTATATATTAAATATTATATTGACTTATTCAATACAATATTAAATGCCATTTTACGTGATCAGTAAGTAAATAGCATTTTAGTTATACGGTATTATCATATAAAAAAAAGTGAGGTACTGTACCATTATTTTTGTTTTGTACATTAGTTACTATACTTCTATATGTTTGATAAAATGTGCTTTCATATTTGCAGTCATATATATATATACAGTATATATCAAATACCCTAAAAAATATCGATCCAAGTGATTACAAGTTGAGCATGGATAATTGCTTTTAACAAATGGTACCGGGAAACCAAATAGTTAATAGTAGTTAAACAGCAACAATATAACAGTGCTTTATAGAGAGGTATATATATTGATATTTTATTATATATTTATCTGTATGTACTTTACTCTCTCTCTCTCTCTCTCTCTCTCTCTCTCTCTCTCTCTCTCTCTCTCTCTCTCATTGCTCACTCATTATACAATGAATAACATTGAAATATAAACTAGGCACTTTTAATAAGCAAAAAATCTAGATTGCAATGATGGTATTAATCTTGTATTATTCTAATACTGTACAACAATTATAGTACAATTTAATAATATTAATTTAAACTTTTTTTAAAAAAATTACAAAATAAATAATAAAATTGAAGTTCAAGTTCAATGCGACAGTGCAATACAGTTGGCTATAGATTTATGCCAATTGAGGATAAAATTTTATTGTTATAACAAATACAGTTTTTTATCCAACAAAAAATAATAATAAAAGATTATCAACAGTAACTACAAAATTCTAGATAACAATAATTTCTATACAATGATGATGATGGGATGCCCTTGAACAATTTATTTATTTAATTACACAACATTGATGTCTCATAGGGATACTAAAAAAATGCCCAGTTCTTACTTTATGGGCACCGGTATCTCAAATAGAGAGATCCGTTTGACAAACAAAATTGTGTCCTAATCTCTTTCTATCTGGACTCAAATAAATAACAAATCATTAATTTTTTATTATTATTATTATTAAATATTTTTGTTGTTAAAAAACTTATTGCTTTTTTTAACGATAAGTATTTTGCTCATCAAATACAGTACTTGTCTATGAGTTTCACATTTCACATCGATATTTGTGATAAAAGATGTTTTAATGAAATAAAAATAAAATAAAACATAATAATAATAATAATAATAGACGTACAGTAAATGTATAGAAAAGTTTTAATCAATTATTTTTTATATTAGTCTCTCTCTCTCTCTCTCTCTCTCTCTCTCTCTCTCTCTCTTAGTTTCAATTATCATTGATATATATAATATATATTATTGCAATTAAGTCACGTTTTTTTAAATGCTAAGCAAACAACACATAAATAATTTTTATATATATCATAAATATATATTTATTTCTTGTTTTTTTTAAAAAAGCGATCACTAAATTTTTATAAAAATAAACAAAATCTTAAATCTTCAAATGTTATATATTACTTGTTTATTTAACTGATAAATTTTAGATTTATGTTAACTGAAAATATAATTTTTGAAAAAAGTCTGATACATTTAGTTTTTTCAGGAATCGTTGTTTTTATTTATTTAGTATTAAATTATTATTTTCAAGGATTTTGTTTTATTATAAAACTAAAATTCTGTATATACTGTATATATTATAATATAATTTTCTAAAATAAATAAATGTAACATTAAATTCTAAACGATAACGCCTGGTATATATTATTTTTTAAAAATTATGTTAATTTATTTTATTAGATATTAATGAAATATTATTTTATAAAGAATATGTAAATTATATTTTATAATTGTTTTTTAATAAAAATATATCTAATAATTTTTAATATTTTTAGTGAATGTTAAAAATTAATATTCTAATAATTTACACACAAAAAAAACATTTAAATTTTAATACTTCTAAATACTAATTAGTATACACTAACTGTCAATTAATTTAAGTCAAGTTAATTGTATTGTTTAAAAAGCAATTATTTTATTGGCAAGTTTATTGAACTTTCTACAAGTAATAAAATAAACATTTATAATATACAGTAAATTTTAAAATACATGTTTTAGCACTTAATAATAATTTAATGTATCATATACTGTATATAATATACTAAGTATATTAGTTTAAAACATTGTATTAGCAAAACTAAATGCAATAAAAAAAAGATCACACTTTATCTACTATTTTGTAGTCCATTAAGCGTAACATATAAATTGAATGTTAATTTTATGTTTTAAGTAGAAATAGCTTTATATTAACATTAAATATATGATACTGTATTATATAAATATAAATACTATTTCTTTATAAGTCCTGTTATATTGTACTGTTAATCTTATAACTTATTTATACCTGTAGTAGGCATACAGTAATCTACTAAATAAATAAATAAAATTTTATTTGATTATCAGTAAAATTTAATATTTAGATATAAATATTATCTAAAGTTAACACTTATTTACAACACGTGTTAGCACTTAAAATATTATGTATTGACAATATGTGGGAAATAGTGTGAAAAATATTTCATAATTAAATAATTGTAATAAAATTTAATTTAGATTTTAGTAGTTATTTTTAGCATATCTAAATATACTAGTAATTATTTTTAAATTTTTATAGCAAAAAAGATATTTATAATTCATGTAAACAATACTTGTTGTAATAATAATAAAAAATAATATATTGTTTTATAAACTTTATTAAATAATAATAATTTATTATTTCTATTATAAATGTAGTTTAATTTGCATTTAATATATATTTATAAACAATCCATTATGTTTTTTAAATTGTTTTTTGAACAATAATTTAATAATTATTAAACTGTATGACATTTAAATAATTTTTTATATTATATTAAAAATCAATTTTATATTCACTAATTTAACAATAAAACTAAACAAAAACAAATTATAAAAGACATTGACATCTGATAAAAAACATACTTAAATTGTTTTTAAAATATATATATAAATATTTTTAAGTAAAATACTAAATTATAGTAAAACAATGATTGATAAAAAATATATAAATTAAATCACATTATTATTAACAAATAAATTACTTTATAATAAATTTTTTTATCTGTACGTGGGTTTTTCAATTCTTTTTAAAAAAAATAAAAATAAAATCCAATTTTTATATTAATTTTAGCATTTAATTGGTTTTTTGTGTTTAGTGGAAATAAGTCACAAAAATTTATTTATTTATTTGTTTTTTAAATTTTATAATAAAAACTTGGGATGAATGGCATTTAATAGTTTAGTGAATTCTATAAATTATTATATTATATTATATTATTATGCTCAAAATAACACATATAATGAGATCTTTATATTTTTACTATTATATACAGTCTATACTATATATATATATATATGAGTAAGTGAGTGAGTGAGTGAGTGAGTGAGTGAGTGAGTGAGTGAGAGAGAGAGTGAGTGAGTGAGTGAGAGAGAGAGAGAGTGAGTGAGTGAGTGAGTGAGAGTGAGTGAGTGAGTGAGTGAGTGAGTAAGTGAGTGAGTGAGTGAGTGAGTGAGTGAGAGAGAGAGAGAAAGAGAGAGAGAGAGAGAAATAGAGAGAAAAAAGTGAGATATAATATGAATAAAAAAAAGATAATTCATTAATCAGTAGATCTGTCGGCACATGAGTTGGTCTGCAGATGAGACACAGGGCTAGTGTTGTTGATAATTATATGGTTTGTCTATTGGTTTGTACAAAACAAATGAGTCTGTATGTGATGGAGTGAGTGTGTGTGTGTGTGTGTGTGAGAGAGAGAGAGAGAGAGAGAGAGAGAGAGAGAGATCAACCGTTAGTTTTATATACAAGAAACGGGTTCATTGAACTCAATACCAGTGGCTAACTGTGAATTTTGCGATAAGTTTTTAGGTCTATTTCTCCCGTCAATCACTCAATTGTTTAATACTTGCAACGGGTATATCAAATACAATGCCCTAAACAATGTCCAGATTAATCATTTTTATTTTTTGCTTATACTTTACGGTACCATAAACTACAGAATCTGTTAATAATATTATTGTATTTTTTTGATATAAAATTATATAATGTCTTTCGATCATCACTTGATTGATATGACTGATAGGATAGACATAAATAAAAGTTGGGGAAAAAAGAAAGATTTTACCGGTATATACAGTTTATAACATTAAATCTGATAACAAATAACTAACTGCTAGTTTTATATACTTTATATACTGTATGTACAGTAGTTATAGTTTTTATTTTTTTATTTCTATAGACGTATCATTTAATATAATGTAAAAAAACAAAACAAAAAAACAATAACAACATATAGCAAGCAAATAGTAAAACACATAGAAATTGGATTTTAGTTGTTTCCAGTTTTTTCCAGTGAATCTGAATCTACTATTATTTAATAGTAGTAATAGTAATACTACTAATAATAATAATAACAATAGCTATTTACAAGAAAAATCCGTAATAATTGATTATATAATAGATCACAAACTAAATAATGCAATCTAATCGTTTGTAATGTTTATATCAATATATAAATAATATTTTGTAATTACATTTGTTTTTTTCTGTGAGTGCATTCACATCCACACCAACAACAAAAAATCATTGATCTCTTCAATGATTAACACTCTGTATATTATCTATTGTCTACTATATTATAGTAGCAAATAATTTATGATTGCACGGATAAACTAAAAATCTGTTAAAAAAATTGCAATTTATTTATTATTTTATTTTTTAAGTGTCGGTATTGTCATCGGGTATTATGTGTATTAAAAATCACATWTAAGTCTTATCTTATCTATATTTGCCAAAAGATTTTCTTTTAAATTTTTTTTCATAAAGAAAAAAAACTTAATTCAAAACAAAAAGGATTTGTAGTCTATAAGGAAAAAAAGAGAGAAAAACTTTAAATATTTGAGTGTCATTTAAAAAGCAAAATCAAGTTATATATAAAAAAATTAAATAAAAAGGAAAACCTATAGTAATGTTATGGTATGTTATGTGATGACAGTGACAGTCATCAAGGAGTTCATTCAACCCAAACCTTACAATTTTTATAATACTAGACTCTTTTCAATACAAGATTTGTTGACATTTTAATGAAAATATATATTTTTTATATATATAYATATATATATATATTAATTTCATAACTTATTATACAGTATTATACAACTATTGGTTGCAATCCATAAAATAATTTATTCATTAATAATTTTTAATAATATATAGAATATCACTATTATATGATAAAATTTTTAGCTATAATTAATAGATATTATGAACTATACACTTTATAGTATACAGTTTATACTGTATAATTTATAGTTCAAATAAAATAATAAACACTGCTATTAATCAAATCACTTGTCACTCAAAAAATATCAATAAAAATATAGAAAAATTCAATTTATAGATGAAAGCTTATTATTTTATCAAATAAAAGTCATATTAAATTATTATAGTTTAATAACACTTAAAAGGACACAAACAAAACACACACACACATTGTAATGTCATATCAAATTTGATATTTGTATGATAATTAATTTAATTAATTATATATAAATATATATTATTTATTTCAAAACAAAACTTTTAATAAATTACTTAACTTTTTACTGAGAGTTTATTATTATTATATAATTTATTTTATAAGCATTAAGCCCCTACTAATTAAGTGTCTGTATGAATTTATATAGCAATTAATAAATTAAGTGCCCTTTAATAATAACAATAATAATATTAGCGCAGCACTGGTAGTATTTGCTGTGCCTTTGCTTCCGTGGGGTCAATGCCTATTCAAACTAAAGTTATGCGGTTCTGGTAGTTAATCCCATGTTTGTCTATATATCTAATAATAATATACTATATATACTATATATGAATGTACAGTATGTATCATATAAATATATATATTGTATATATTTTACTTATGTTATCATTGAGTCCCATACCATCATCATCATCATCATCAGCAACATTATCCACTCTATGAGAGTACTTTCATTTAATTTTACAAATATAATAATAATAATAACAACTGTAGTCATGAAACATATAGTTAATATAATAACTACAATTGAACTATACTATATAATAACTAAATAAAATAACTGAATTTGTTGTATAGCTAACATAACCTCAATGCTCTCTCTCTCTCTCTCTCTCTCTCTCTCTCTCTCTCTCTCTCTCTCTCATCATAGTTAAACTTTTTCATTAACACATAACAACTTTGTACAGATCCCTGGGAATAATGGAAACGTTAGGCCTGGAAATGTATGAATGGATTTGAGTTTATGTATGCAGAAACCAATATTGTTAAAACAACGATAGCCATTAGTAAATATTAATGCAAACTGTCTAACATTTATATATATAAATGCTATACTATTACCTGGCAATTATTTGTCTTTATTATATATCAATCAATAAACTGATGTGCATTAATCTATAAATATATAAAATAAACCATATATATAGTAATGTATATGATATGATACAAAACAAACAATTATAGTTGCAATAAATGCAATAATAATAAAAAAAATAGCAAAAATGATTTGACCATTAATATCGATCGTATATATGTGGACACCATTGACTATATTGACTATAATTATATCATTATTATTGTTAACAATTGCTGCTTAAATGACAGACACWCAGAGTCTCAAGTGTTTTACTAAATACAGTACAGTATTATTGTTTTTTGTGTCTGTACTCAGCAATCATAAGTATATATGATTTAGTTGTATAGTCTGTGAGTCAAACAATTATTTCATAGATTAATGATCTCTCAGACTATATACATACATATACAGGTACAGTATATATGTATATAAAGTTTATATCCAGTACAGTATATATATACCCAACAACAACAATCAAGAGAATTACAATAAGAAAAAATATATTATAATAGTTTGTAATATTATACTATATTTTTTATATTAAGCATTTGAGTGATCATATGATATATTAAATATGCTTTTTATTGTTATATGAGATATTAAAATATTCTTTATTTATATCAGAATATTCTTTACTGTAAATAAATTATTATATTTTTATTTATAATATTTCTTCTTTTTTTTGCTACTAATTTTAATTTTTGATGACTAAATTAAATTATAATTATTTAATTATAATTTAGTATTATTATTTTTATTATTTATTGCATAATTAAATAACAGTAATTAAATATAAAAATAGTTTAACAAGTTTTATTTTTAAGCAAATAATTCATTTTAATTATTATTATAAAATTAATCGTTTGCTTTTTTGAAACATATTAGATTACAAAATTATAAAAATAATAGAAAGTTAACATTCAAAAAACTTATATATAAAATTTTAAATGTAAATATTGATTAATAATTTTAAAAATTAAAATATTTTTTCAAATATTCTATAAATATTTAATTATTTTTATGTATTGTTTTCTATTATAATTTAAACAATCAGAGCACATGACTCAATTAGATAATATATTATAAACTATTTTTAGCTAATAAATGTGATTAAAATTTTTAATGTTTTATTTATTATATTTAAACTAATAATCCACATAAATGTGTTACAATCACGATAAATAACAATAATAATTATAATTATAAATATATATATATATATATATATATAGTAGATAATTAAAATACTATTTTATAAACTCTAAGTTAGTACTTGTGAAAACTAGTTTTTATTTATTTAAAAACAGTTATGTTATAATTTTTTTTATTTATCAAATAAATAAAATGTTAGCAATAATATTATTGAATTTAGATATTTGTTTATATTTTATCTCTATATTTATAAATACCGGTATATACTAGTATAGTTAATTATAATTATATAATTGTAATTAAATACTGAATGAAAAACCGTATAATAATTAAAAGAAATAGATTTTATTAAAAATAAATAAATATATTTATATTTTTTAATTAAATTCTTAATTCAAATATTAATGTTTAAGTAAATTATTATTATATTAAATGTTTTGCCGATTGTGTCTATTAAAAAATGAATAACTAGTAATGTAACCAATACATACATATATATATATATATATATATATATAAACCTAACTAATTAACTAACCAACCAAACAACCAGTTTATACTGGATTTTTTTTGAAAATAAAATTACAATTGAGTTTATATATATATWTATATATACTGTATATAGATAATCGTTTCCTTAACATATGGATGCACTCAAACCTTTTAATCATATACTGGGATAAAAAAAATCTAAGCTAATAAACACTAGGAATTCAATGGATATTACATGTAATAAGTATATTAGTAAAACTGTAATTTCTTTTAAATATATTTATGTTGTAATATATATTTTATTTTGATTAACGCCTGTTGTGTTTTAGGCTATCAATACTAATGAAAGTCTACACTCTCTCTCTCTCTCTCTCTCTCTCTCTCTCTCTCTCTCTCTCTCTCTCTCTCTCTCTCTCTCTCTCTCTCTCTCTCTGTGTGTGTGTGTGTGTRTGTCATTGTGTATTATATAATAAGTTAAATAAAATTATTCAATAATAAAAAAGCCAATAGATTTAGTGCTCTAAATCTTATAATATTATTGATTTGTATTTTATTATGTGAAATACAAATTTAATTATTTTAAGTTATATAATCTACCTTAAAAGCAATTATTTTTTTCTCTACATATAAAAAAAATTAGAACTAGCACATTTGGAAAAAAACTAATTTATTTGATGAAAACATTATACAAAATCAATCCAAAAATTATTAGCAAATTCAGTATAAAAAAGTAATATTATACCCAATATTTCCGTTTAAAAAAATTACATTATAAATACGATATACTTTTTTAAAAAGAGTTTAAAGTTATCATATTTTAATATAATGTGTTTTAATAACAATATTTTAATATAATCTGAGAAATATAAATTAAAATTATAAAGAAAACTAATATTTTTTGGTAATTTAATATTAGAAATTCTAAGTACAGTATCATAATATGTTTAATAAGTTTATTATATTATAAATTTATATTTCTATTATTACTAAATATTTATGTATTATTTATTTGAAAATTTATATTTTCAAATACTTTTACAATAATTTTATTATTTTAATTAATGATATAATAAAAAATTATATATTATAATAAAATAAATTTTTAGTATTTTATTAGGATAACAGTTATATTTATTTGTTTTTTAATGTTTCTTTATTGCTTAATTAATTATTAAATTATTTTTGTAATCTATGATCTATTTATAAATCAGATTGTATACTATAATCTTTTTTAATTAATTTCTAAATTATTTAATTATTTAATTCAACATACAGTATATTAGATGATAAAATATTTACTAACATTTACTATTTAGATAAACAAAATCTTCACAACAAATATATTTATATACATTACTAAAAATAAAATTAAAAAAGTTTAACTAAAAATCACATGAATTAAGTTTTGGATTATTTCTCTCTCTCTCTCTCTCTCTCTCTCTCTCTCTCTCTCTCTCTCTCTCTCTCTCTCTCTCTCTCTCTCTCTCTCTCTCTCAGTTATTTACAGGGATATAAATCTGGATATTGTTATCTCTCTCTCTCTCTCTCTCTCTCTCTCTCTCTCTCTCTCTCTATTTGAAAATTATACAGTTATTTATAGTCAAGTAGTAATAATACTGTAGTATATCTGTGTTATTACAGTTTAAAAAAATACATACAAAATCAAAGTTTTTTATATAAGTATTATAAACATAGTCTATAAATTATGGATCAGTTTTTTTTCTATCGGTTCTATATTTAGATACTAAATATCAAACTAAATTACCGACCGATTCAATGAGTTTGCTATATCTCTTAGGGCTGTCAACTATAGTAAACTTTATCGGTTAATATATGCTGTTAAGTGGACCGGTATATCCACATAATGCATTGCACACTCATATGAAAGTACATTACATACTATATATATATATATATAAATTTATATTGGCGGCACAGTTACCTTGAATTTTGTGATTGACTATATATAATATAATATATATCTTATCTATTTGTTAGTCCACCACTTTATTTATAATATATATATAAATATCTTAAGCACCGTAACCTCGCCCTACTTCTTGACATGTATTATGAATAAAACTGTTAAATATTTGTCATATTATTATTATATTATTATTATTATATTATATAAAGTCTTTTACTATTACTATCCGATTCATAGCCGTCAACAAACAATAATTTCATAATAATAATAAGCAATGTTTAACGATAATCCATAATCTTGCTTTTATTTAATCTATATATTTTGCTTTTGTTATAAATACTATACGTTAATACTGTATAATAAAAATATATATAATTTATAAACATTTTTTCTCTCTCTTCTTTCTCTCTCTTCCATTTAGTCACTATAATTTAATATCTAATATTTTTTTTATTTATAATATAATTTATAAAGACTTATACAATATACCAATACATACAAAATGCAACAATTTCTTATACCTGTATAATACTATAAGTTATATATATTTTATAATTTATAAATGAATTATCCGTTTGTTTACATAAACATCATTATTTTATACTTTTAAGCTTTTAATCTGTTTATATGATAAGCAGTGAACCAGATTTTTTGTTGTACGATATACACAAATACTTAYATATATATTGTATACTGAATCATAATAATGTTCACAATTGAATTATATATATAAATGTGGAATATTCTGTTTTTTATAGATATTCTGGTTTAAATTATGGTAATAATGATAATAAAAATTTTATTAAGCCATAAGGTTTTAAGTATGTTTGAACAGAGAGATAGCTTTGAAAGTGAGATAAGTTTGTGTGTGTGTGTGTGTGTGTGAGAGAGAGAGAGAGTGTGAGAGAGAGAGAGAGAGAGAGAGAGAGAGAGAGAGAGAGTGAGTGAGTGAGTGAGTGAGAGAGAGAGAGAGAGAGAGAGAGAGAGAGAGAGAGTTGTTAGAGACCTTGAAATACAACTAAACCATTAGAGATATTGTTGTTAGGCATATATATATATATATATATATATATATTACTATAAAACTGTTCAATTAATTACCTGTTTACAAACTATTGATTAAACATTTTTGACAATAAATATTTGTCAGTTAAAACTGATTGCCGACGACTTTACAACAGTATTAGATACAATATATATAMATATATATATATATAGTATACTGCACTTTCAAAATGTTTTGTAATTTATTATAAGTCACAATATGTATGTTATACTTATGAGATATATATTTTATWTTTTATTTTTCCAGCAAAAGCACAGTGATGTACATTTTGACACATATTTCGTGTCTAACTTATATTATCATTACTGTTCACTCTCTTTATATTTATATATAAATATATATATTGATGTCTTTTTTCACATGATTTAGCCGTCGACACACATAAAAAGTGATATTTTAATAACAACAACAAAAATATTGTGTTGAAAACAACCGCAAATATGTGATTACTTTAGTATTTTGACAGTTGTTTATATATATATATATATATATATATAGTATTTATATATTATTTGTTGTCTAATATAGTCTACGTTTTAAAACTAAATGATTACATAATAAATGAAAATTTATATATTTTTTATAACATAGTATTACTAACAAATATTTTTGTTATTAGTTGTATTTAAAAAAACGCTTTTTAAGTAAATTTTATTTAAAAGAAATTCAATTAATCGGTTTATTTGTTAACTATTAAGTTATATCATGCCATTAATATTTAAATGTATAATGTTTTGTATTTTTAATATTAAATATATTCTAATAGTATATAATTTCAGTATTTTAAAAAAACCTTAGAGAATAAAGTTTTGCAATAATATTATTTTATATGCAGAATATTCTTGAATATTAAATAGGAAAACAATAAAAATTTATTTAAATCTTTTAATATTCTAAAACTACTAATTAATTATATGAAACACATTTTTCAAGGACTAAACAACACACACACACACACAAAGACTTAATAAAATTATCTTAAATCTCATGTTTAAGTATACAGTATAAAACCAGTAAATATATATATTATAACATTTCCTTAAATGTTTTATTTTATAAAATGCAAAACAGGCGATAGATATGCAAATGTAGAAAAATAACAGTACATAAAGATTAGGGATAAAAAAAGACAATTAATTTTGCCCAACACTAATAAAGACAATTGTTTAGCTATTAATTATTATTTAAATATATACTGTAGATGTGCAGTATATATAAATAATCTAATTTTATTTTATCTTATGTATAATAAGTTTCATGTGATATAAAATGTGATATAAGAAAAATAGTTTTTTTACTAACTTATATAATAGGATAAGCATAATCATATGAGACTTTTAAAAATAAAAATTTTATTATASTGTATATACACTAACAGTATATATCATAATATAATATTAATGCTATTTCGAAAAAAAAGACTTGTACTGTCATATGTATTATCTTTTTTTGTTGATATTTTTTTGTGTATGTTTATATAGTTTATATAATATATATATATATATAATATATATATATTATCACATGTTTTATGCCATTCAAAAAAACACGAGAAAAAATAAAACAATATAAAACTATTGATTTTTTTATTTCAAGTTTTATTCTTCTCACTTGTTTTGTCTAACATTTGAATATATGGTATTGTTTTGTATGTTATTTTGTGTGTATATGTCATTGAATTATTGTAACACTTGAATACCATTTTCCAGCAATACAGACAAACCATACGTACAATAAAACAAAACAAAATTTATTTTACTGTATATATTGTATAATGTAATGACAGCTAACATTGCATTTTTGAAAAATTATTAACATTATTATTATTATTATATTTATTATCAAATATAATAAATTTACTGTATACCGGTATAAAAAACATTATACATAAAAAACTATATATTTATTGTCATACTATAGCATATTTATTCATACAAACCTACATTGAAAACGATTATATTAGATTATTGACTTATATTATTTATTTATGCAAATTATTATTTTTTCACCAAAAAAATAAAATATAATAATGTACATGTATATATTATAAGTTTATGTTCAAGTATATATATATATAATATCTATATTATGACCTCTATTTTTTTGTCTACGATTGAAAAAATTATTGTGGATTTATTAAATGTCATTATCAAGGTTGCTTATGTAGGTTGGGATTTTCATACCTGTGCACATCAAAGATTTCCCAACTAATATTTGATAAGATATACGGAGGCGTTTAAAAAATATTATTTTATAAATTCAAATTGCAATTGTAATACTGTAAATAATTTTTTGTATTATATCATATGTTACATATAATACCAAAGAATGTTTATTTAATAAAATATTTCTATAAAAAAAATTTAAAAATTTCTAAAATATTTTTTTAATAGCTTCATTAAAAATCAATTAATTTATATTCATAAAATAAAAGATTTATAATAAAATCAGTTTTAAATAAAATTAAATGTACATTAAATATATATATTCACTATTTTAAAAAATTACTTTTGTTTTTTATAATGTATATTTTATCTATGCATAAAAAATAAATATTATTTTTCTAATATTTCTAAAAAATATATACTGTAGTTATATTAAATACAAAAAAAAGATTTTATATTTTAGTACATTATACTACATAATAAACTCTATATATATGCAAATAACTTTAAAATATATAATATACAATATATGAATATATTATATCACATCTAAAAATATAGATATTTTAGAAACTTGGAAAAAATTTTAATATAAATAATATATATTTATATTACTTTATTATTGTACAGTATATAAAATGCTGTAATATTATGTAGACATTGTTGCTATAATATTATAATATACTAAATATCTTTTTTATATAAAAATTTTTGTTTTAAAAATACATATGATACTATTTAAATATATTTTWAAAATATTTACTTAAATTATAATCTACTTAGTCAATATAAAGAAATGATTTAGTAAATACAAATAATTATAATTAATTGTACATTTTTAAACAATAAGAAAAAATAAATTAATAATAACTTTATTTTGTTTGCAATATTTGTTTATATAAATACAGTTAAATAATGATTTTGTAATTTATTTATTATTATTATTATTATTTTATTCATTACTAATTCTGTAATAATAAATATAATATTCAATATAAATATAATATGAAAAGCAAAATTAATCAACGATTTTATTATTATTATTATTATAACTGTAGTCTAATAAACATTTTATTATTCATTTTGTTAGATATTTAGAAATCTTGATTTATTTGAATAGTTAATCTAATGATATTAACAAATGGCTAATGAAAATAAATATCAACAAAAAAACTACTGTTTATTATTCAAAGTAAGTAATTTAACATTGAATGTGTTGCGAAAATTGCGGTATAAATTTCTTTGTAAATAATTAATAGTAATAAATACTAAAAATTTCAATATTATTATTATTAGTTAACATGAATTCATAGCTATAACGTAAACAAATGAAATAATTTAAATCTTATTTTTATTTAGTGGTATATTAACTAATAAATTAAAATCATTAGATGATTCATTGAAATTTATAACATAAACTGTACAATATTTAAAACATATATTTTTTTCTCTAAAAGTAACATATTTTAAATAAATAATATTTTTAAATAAATATTTAAATTAGAACTAATTCATTAATAGACAATTCAGTGCAAATAAATTAAATGGAAAATTCAAAATTTAGCAGTTATTTAAATTTAATAATAATAAGATTAAATTATTGTTTATATCATATATGTTTTACTGTTTAAATTAAAATATTAAATATTAATTTTGTTATAGAAAAAAAATTGTAAACAAGTTTTTTTTCATTTATAGTCAATTAAATATAATAAATCAATTGAACATTAGATTTATTACTGACAGTTTCAAAACAATCAATTTGTTTGACTCAATTATAATTGGTTTATAAAAAAATAGTTTTTTTCACAATTATTGCAACAAATAGTTTTCACACTTAGTATATATATAATCTTTAATTTAATATTTCTATTATAAGATTTATGATTATTATAAGTTACAAAATTAAAGAGAGAGAGAGAGAGAGAGAAAAAAAAATTACTAATACTTAGACATTTAATTTTATTAAAAAGAAACTATAATACTATTGAAAAAAACCTAATTGATTTTGATTTCACAATTTATACTGTATAAATAAATAAATAAATAAATTTTTGTTTTTATTTCAATCTTACTTTTTTAAATAATAATAAAAAAAAGTTATAATTCCTTGAATATAGCAAACAAATAAACAAAACTAATTAATTTGATTTATCAATTAATATTTGAAACCAACTTAAATCTAATACAGCATATAATCAATTAGTGATAGAAAATTAAACACAATTTTGCAATCAATTGTCAATTAATTTCATATATTAATATTATTAATTAGATTTTGATTAATAATTAAGTCAACAAAACAACTAATTAGTATAGATTTTTTTTATTGTTGTTGTTGTGCATAAAATATCAGATGATTATTATGGACTATAATTTTATTGGTTAATGTTTACTATTGTATAATAATAATAATATTTAATACAATGATTATTATAAATATTATTGATATTACGATTTAATTATGGTTTAATGTCAAATGCACAAATTGTTTGCAACTAATTGAAAATACAAAAAAAATAATTTCCATATTTCCAATATCTATGATAATTAGATATTTATCAAWAAAAAAAAATAAAACACTTGAAATTAATACAATGTTATTTTTATTAACATTTGACATTAATGTTTATATTTATTATTTATTTTATTTTTGTGTATAAAAAAATTAATTTTCTCGTTAAAACTATTAAATAGGTGTTAAGTGAGGAGAAAAAAACAATAACAACAACAACTACTACTAAAGATTTAATTTATGATAAAATTAAATAGTATTCAGAAATATAAGTTTCTGAGAATTTTTTGTGATTTGAATATAAAAGAGAAAAAAGTGATACAATAATAATCTATTTGTTTATTATTATTTGTTTCAGTATAAAAGTATTATTATTATTATTTTTTATTATTATTGGGACACACCATACTTTTTATAGTTAGTATCAATATTATTATTTGAAGGATATAATGATAATAATATTAATATTAATAAATACAGTATTTGTGGTCACAGATTTTTTTCTTGTTATTGTTATAGCTTTATATAAATACAGTATAATATAAGATATAATAATAATATTATTATGATTTTATCAATATTATCGATAAATTTCACAATACTTTCCGCTTCGTTCAATGTCTATCATCAATACACACATTTGATGTTTATATGTTGTACATTGTATAATAGTATAKATATATATATATATATATATATATATACGTACATTACTGTATACTATAGTATAAACACATAACAATAAAGATAACAAGTCATCAATTATAACAAGCATTTTGTGTTTTGTCAAAAACATAGGGCTTATCTTTTATCATATCTATCAATCCACAMACACACACACACACACACACACACACACACACACACATACACACACATATACACATATATGAACACACATTTATACTACACATAAACACATTTATACTGTACATACATTCAATGAAAGAAAGAGATAACCATTAAAGTCATTTATGTGAAACTAATGGTAAACACTATTTCATTTTGTTGTTGTTGTGGATATTAATAAGGTTTGAATAATTTTAATATAAGATTTATAGATAATTATAATTTTGTTGATTTTATTGATAGTAATAATATATTATAGACAAATAATTCTTGAGCTTAAAGTTTTTTTAATGTTATTATAAAATCAATAAAATAAATCATTGACATTGTTTGTACAGTACAATTTAAAATAACTGTATTTATAAATAAATATATTTAACTATTATTATTAGTATTATTATTAACATTAATATTAAAGTAAATATAAGAATTTGATTTTAAAATGTTAAAATATTTAAATCATATAACTTTTATATTATATGTTATATTTTAATCTATTAAATGTAAATAATTTATCATGGTCATTGCATCAATAACTATACAGTAAACATAATTCATAATAAACATAAATTTTATTTTATTATTGAAAAGTTTTTAAACTGTGTTATACAATGTATAATTTTATTACTTATATAAAATTAAATTTTATAAAATATTTGTAAAAACTTTATTTTTGTTATATTGGGGTTTTCTTTATTTTAATTTTTATAATTTTGTTTTAATTTAAGTTTTTTACATATTAATATTATTGACTTCAAAAATAAAAATTCCAACAAATTATTATTTATTTTATTTTTTTAATTTCAAGAATATTCTGCAATTTAAATATCAGTTTTTATTTCTATTTTTCCTTATCTTTTTGAATAGTAAATTTAATTTAAATTATTCATAAATCTGATAAAATAATTATTATTTTATWTATATATATATATATATATACAGAGTAATATATATATATATATGTTAAGTTTTGTTTTATAATATAATGTTTAAATAAAAATATAATTTGATAGCAATAGTAGTTTTGTGTGTATTTTTGTATTTTTATGACCTAATTATTTGTTAAAACCATATTTAAATAATAATTCTTGATAAATAAACTAATAAATTATAATCATAATTGTTATTATGAAAAATAGATTATAAGTATATATATATATATATATATATATATATATATACTGTATATTTTAACAATTAGTATAACTTTGCAATATAAATAAATCTTGTAGTCTAAAACTGTTAAATGTTATATTAATTATTTTATTCAATTATCAAATTCAATTTTAGTAGTTAAAGAGTTTTTTTATTGATCTAAATAATTAGTTTAATTTATTGATAAATGTGTTTGTGTTTGTATGTGTCTATCATTGTTAAAAAAACTTGATTTAACCTAAATTTTTAGGCAAACTATTGCAGTTAATAATAATAACAACAACAAAAATACTACATATTATGACAAACATACAAAAATTGGTTTCATTAAACTTAATTATTATGTGTCTATATATATATATATATATATATATATATTTACGAAATTTAGATTTGATAGATATAACACATAATATTGTTTACAATTTAACGATTAACAAAAATTAATGTTTTCTATAAATTATATACAATATTTAAAAATAATATTAAATATAATTTATAATTTCATTAATTTTACTAAAAAATAATGATAACAATTGTGCATTTCTCTGATTATTATAAAAAATATACTATTATTTATATATTTTTGTTGTTGTTTATTTTCTRTATATATAAACATTATGTTTATCTTTCAATAAAAATATATTTTGTATATAATTGTTATTAATCTGTCTCAAAGTATTAGACAATATAAAGTTTTATACAATTTATTGTCATATATAATAAAATCAATTAATTAGTTTAACAATTTTCGACATTTTAAATTGTGTTGTTTACTATTTGATAGTTATATATAATATATTAAATAATTGATTGTGACTTTTTTTAAGCACAAATAGTAAACACAATAATAAAAATCACTAATTATATGACAAAAATATTTAACTACAATATAAATATGCGTTCATTAATTTAATAATAATAATAATAATAATATAAATGTCATAAATAATTTGTAAATTGCAATTTAATTAAAAAAATAACTGGTTATTAAATATTGTATAATTTTGCACTAAATATTGTATAATTATTATATTTCACTATAAAAATTGCTATTGAATTTATTATTCAATATCTTATATCATATATTATATAATAATAAAATAGTAACAATAATAATAATAATTGATTTTTTACTTTCATTTATATAATAATATCTTTACGTTGTGTACAAATAAACTAAAATAAACCCTATTAAGTATTAATACTTATTGTTATATCAGTATATTTACTTATTAATGTCGATAAATACAAATACAGTGTCATAATAATCACTCTGTAGATCATATACTGTACACATATTAAGACAAACATATCTCCTAACTATACTGTATATAAATTATATAATCCTAAAAATAATACTCAAAAAAAATAAATAATAACAGTTCACAAATTATATTCATGAATTTTATTGTATTTTTGTTTTGTTTTGTTTTATCAAATAAAATTAATCTCTCGTTGTGTGTATGTGTTAGTCTTATATATATATAATAGACAACACATATAGCCGTCAGCTACCTATTCAATGATTGCCGTTAGCTTAAACAACTTATCCAATATAACACTATTACTACTATTACTATTGATTTCCTAATAAATACAGTTTTTGACTATCAATGTATTGCAGACGACTGGAGACGATTTTACTTTACTTATCAGAATTACCTATCAGATCGCACAGGTGTTTGACTCTCTTACCTTTAACTGTCTTTAACTATACTCATAAAGACAGTATTATCCACTGGTGGTGAGCCCTTATAAAAAAAACTTGCATTACATAGAAAAGAAAAAAACAATATTAGATATACATCTAAGTTTATACAATATCATTTTATATACAGTGTACAGATTGTATATATGATATGCAATATGTCATTAATATGCAATAATAATAAAAATCTATGCAATTAATTCAATGCACTGTTACTACTAATTTGAATATTATATTAAACTATTCTAATTAATTATTGCATTTGAATATTATTGCTATTTAATTATTAGAAAAAAATAATTCAAATCAATAGTAATGTGTGTGTGTGTGTGTGTGTGTGTGTGTGTGTGTGTGTGTGTGTGTGTGTGTGTGTGTGTGTGTGTGTGTGTGTGTRTAATGTAGTTTATAACTATCAGTAACCAGTAAGCGCAGCATCCAATATACTATCAGTACTGAGAGTGACTCTGTTATGTTGATAGGCATAGAGGACTGGTATATAACTGTGCGCTCAGTAGTTATCAATGCCATTCCTCGCTTAAACAGTCATTCCATACATTTCATAGAAAAATTCAAGAATATTCACTTTAACTCTATCTCTCACTTTCTCTATGAGTGTGTATACGACTATATATATAATATACTGCATTCAAGTTCAAGTTCAGTATACAGTATATAACAATTGAAGAGCGGGCACTGGTAGCCAAAAACCAAATTCAAACACTGCAAAAATTAACTCATCATAATTGCTATCTCATCAAACATTCAAACATTACTACATTGGGTATGTTTTATGCATATTTATTTTGTTATACTATAGTACTGTATATGCATTTGCATTAATTAGTTTTATTAAAATTACATTCATGTAATTGTTAACATTGTTATTCGTGCAAATTAATTAACTAAGTTTTTTATTTGCTTATAGTTTAGCGTAGCTTTTAATTTAACAAAATTTTTTATGTATGTATTTGTCTTTTAATATTAAATAATTTGCATAATAATAATAATAGATGTTTGAATTGATTAACTGAAAGTTTTTGATTTTTTGTGCAAATAAATCTATTTTATTTTTAATATATATTTTGTAGCTTTTTTAAGTTTATTTAATTTTTTAAACTTAGATTTTAGATATTTTCTACAAGTTTTTTTGTTTTAAAAGTTTTAATAAAATATTTTTTTTAATTAATAAAAAGTAACGTTTTTTAGTTAATATTTATGTAGTATTATATATAATAGTTTGAATAAAAACGCAAAAATTTAGAAGATTTTTTAAATGAAATAATATTTTATATTATATAATAATAAAATTTAATAGATCATTTGTAGCTAAAAATGTTATTAAATTTTAATATATTTATTATTGTTATTACAATATACTTAAATAAAATATTAAATAAAATATTTATATTAAATAAAATGCTTTAATATTTATAGATATTATTAAATTTTTTGTATTTAATCTATATATATATATTTAAACTAAAAAAATAATGATTAGATTAAAATATTTTTAAATTTTAATACAATATATTTAATGTATTATCTAAATTTTATTGTTTTTTTAGTTATAACTTTATAAATTATTGAACTAAATACTGACTAGATATATTATTATATTATTATTTAAATAAAAATTTTATTAAAATATATTTTATAGTTTCAAATTATAAATTATTTTTATTTCATTATATCTGATAGGTCAATAATTTATTATAATCTTAAATTAAACTTATTGTCAAAATTGACATTTTATACTTTTTTTATTTAATAATTTATTACTGTTAACTTATCTCATTATAATATAAATTTTTATATTATATATATGTATTATATATAGTTATATATATTTTMTAAATCATAATATAATTTCACACAAAAAGTGTGACTAAAATCATGAGTTATTATTTCTTTAATGTTTTCTGTAATTACATAACTATTTCCCACACATATTTAACTACTATTGTCAACCCTCGCAAACTCTATAATAATGAGATAAATTAGTTATCTTTATATAAATTATATAAAATTTATATATAAAAATAAATTAACAAATATTTGATGAGCAAAAAAACTGTTATATAATTATTTTAAAACAATTATTATCTAATTACATACACATCAATGATGCTATAAGTTATTATAATTATATAACTCCTACTCGCGCGTTGTTAATAAAAAAATAAAATAAAAGTCTATTATTGATAATAATTGGACTTTTATTTTATTTTAAGAGAATTTTTCATAAAACTGATTATTTATTAATATTAAATAAAATTAGACAAAAAAATATGTCCATTACTTGGAGAATATTCTGTAAAAATAAAGAATTTCAATGTCAAAGCCTAGATAATACAGTATCTATACATTGAATTAATTGTAATGCAATGAATGCTAAAATCTTATAAATTATTATTATTATTATAACTGTTAACAAATAGCATAACTATGCCTAAAATGCAGTGAGCAGTTGTTGCTCAGGGATACAACTCTGGTAAAGCAATTTGTAGCTCAGGATGTAATGAAATATTTAATATATATAGAAATATATATATTATATGTATATATAGTTATAAAGAATACACTATACATTAACATAGTATAACTGTGTTATGAATATATAATTGGTTAAAATTGAGCAAATAAATTAGATACTGTATATTGCATTTATTTATATATATATATAAATTTATTTGGTCATATACTAGTATATATTTTTACTGTTACTATGTGATATAAATCAGCTCAGGTATATAAATGTATGAAATGGACATTACAGTTTTAGTCCTACCGGTTCCAACTAGATTTGGAAACACTAATTTTTATGACATTCGTGTGCAAACATTTATTTAACAAGTTTTTACTGTTTATTTTAATGTGTAATATAAGACATTATTTAAGCAAACATTATATATTATATACTCTATATTGAGATATACTATACTATAATATATAGATATTGCTCTCTAAGTTGACCCTCAATTTACTATTTTTTTTATTTCACAACGCTTTTTATTATTAGTTGTGTTGAAATGATAAAATAATTTAAGTAAATATAGTTTTATATTTATTATTATAATAATGTTTTATAAAAAGACTCATCAATCAAATCAAATTAGATAATATTAGAATATATATATTAATACTATATATATTATTTTTTAACAGTTTTAAAACAAGTGTTTAGCATAAATTATTTTTATGACTTTAGTATAATATAGTAATACTAATTAAATTAAAAAATATATTAGAATTTATAGGTCTAATAAAAAGAAATGCTGAATAAAATAGTTATTAATATACATTAATATCAATTACATGTGTAATTGTTTTTTATGTTATTAATTTACATATTCAGCAATCATATAAATAAAATTATTTATTTATTTACTTTGTTTTGCAAATATAATAATAAAGAAAACAAGTATATAAATATTGGTTATAATTACATTTAATATTAATGACATAATATATTTAATAAAATAAATAAATAATTAAAAACATGACATATCAATTAATATATTGTATATTATATAGTATTTTTGAAAATTTATATTTAATAAATCAAATGATTATATATTAAACGTTAAAATTATTTATTATAATATGTAATTATTTAGAAAATAATAATTAAAAACAAATTTCTGGAAAATAATAAATAATAAACATATTGTACAACATTTACTATTAAAACTAGCTAATTAAGGACATAGGTTATCCAAATAACTATAAATATTTATAACAGTTATAATTTGTAATTTTTTTTATAAATATAATAAATAAATAATTAGACATATTAGACAAATAATTACATATGTTTTTTCATAATAATTGTTACAGTTAACTTCAAGTGGTTTTAATATTTATTATTTTTTTATGTAATAATAAATTTTTCATACAATAATTAAAACACTTGAGATCTCAATTTAATATTTAATGGTAACAATAACTCATAATGACATATAAACTGTTATTTTTGTTGCCAAACAAAAAAAACTTTCTAATTATAATTATTTCAACTTATAATTTTGGCGTCAAAAAACTAAATTAACTTTTTCTCAAATATAGTAATAAACTAGAAGTTTAATTATTACAATATATATATATATATATATRTGTTTTTTCTGTAAAATAAATGTTGCCCTAAATCTCACAAAATTGCGTACAGAATATTCTTAGAATTAGTATAGTTTTATATTTATATATAATTAATTGGAATTTATATATTAATATAAACTATTGTTCTAATAAATGGTTTTATGATTTCATACTTATATTAATGGATCTAAAATTAGCTAATATACAATATAAATTGTTTATATTATGTATATAAAGTACTATACTATATATTATATACTGTATTATATTATATATTATATACTATACTACAATATATACAATTGTTAGACTATTGTTATATATCTTGTATATATATATTGAATATAAAGTATTTTGTATAATAAAAAATCTGTTTTGTAAGCTGTTGTCCAGTAATTGAAAAAAGTGACCCAATTTTGGTAACAATCAAAAACAGCAACTATTATATATAGTATTGAGTATTACTTTAAAATTGTTAACATTAGATACACCAATGTCATTGTGTTTTTTAGAGATTATGTATCAAAGTCAGCAATATATATATTTGTAAAGTTAAAAACAGTTACAAAATATCGTATTTTTTATATAACAACAAATTGTTTTCTATAATTTTTATAGTATAACATAAGTAAAATATATTTTTTTAAAGAAAATGTTTACTTGAATAATATAGTTTTTTATTAAGTTTGTATTGCCATAACACAMACACACACACAWACACACACACACACACACACACACACACATACATACATTTATACATATATACTGTAAAGACTTTACATTCAATGAGAGAAAGAGATAACCATTAAAGTCGTTTATGTGAAACTAATGGTAAACATTATTTCATTTTGTTGTTGTTGTGGATATTAATAATGTTTGAATAATTTTAATATAAGATTTATAGATAGTATCTTCTAATGACTAACAATTGAGATATTTAAAAAAAACCAATTTTATCCAATAATTCATTTTATAACTTATTTAATATATTGAATATATTTTTTCGAGTGATGTAAATAATGGTTGTATTATAAATCATAGGAAAAAAACAATCAATAGATATCAATAGCGCACAGAAAACTTTATCATTAAGTAAAGCCAAATATATTGGATTTATTTTTTTTGAGGTTATTTTATTTCAAAACTACAATAAACAAGAAAATTGAAGAAAAACTAAATTTCTGTGTATTATTATTATTATTATTATTAGGTGTGGGATTTATGTTTTTTATTTATTTTTTTTATTTTCCATTACAATCAACAAAAAAATGTGTGTCAAATTGTTTTCAATTTGTTGTATGACTTTCAGTGTCACCAAATAAACTGTATTATCGATTTTAAATTTAGACATTTATTGGATGAAAAAGTAAACAAAAAATATTTTTAAACATTTTTTGTCATTTTTTGTCATTTTTTGTTATTTTTTGTCATTTCAGTATTTTTCTGTTTATCGATATTCTAGTCTTACATTTGTTATTTTTTTAAAATAAAATATTCAATAAAAAATTATTAAATTAAATTTAGTTTATTTTTATTTATAAGTTATACAAATACTAGATTATGTAAATATATTAACTTGTTATTATAAAATATTATTTTAATATACAGATACTATTATCTATTATACTAAATATAATACAAAATCTAAAAAAACACTTTCAAAAATATTTATTTTTATTTAATGATTTAATTATGTAATTTTATATATAGTATAAAATAATATTTAGTTTTACTGACAGCATTGTCAGATAAAAAAAACAATATTTTTTATTATAAAATTGATATAATTAGCATATTTTTAGTAAATAATAAACGTTTACATTAACAAAATAAAACATATGGGATTAATGTATTGTAAATATGTTTTGAACTAAAAAAAATAGATAAACATTAATGTATTTCCTAAAACTTTATTATATTATTTTTAGTTTCGTTGTTTTCAATAAAAATAAGCCATTATTTTTTTTATTTATTATTATTATTATTACCAAATACAGTAAATTATTATATTATTTACGCTTTTTTATAGAAATATTAATATACAATATAATTAATTTGTTGATTTGATAATAATAAAAAAAATTAATAAATTTTTTCAATTTGAATATTATAATATTATAGCATAATTGGAAATCGTTAGATATGCCACAACAGCATATATCGCAAATGCCCCGATTGGGCACTTTGGTGTCCAGTCTGGACGGCCATCAGCGGGTAAACCTACACTGTCGGGTAGTGGTGTTGGGTGCGGCCAAAGTCGGCAAAACGGCAATTGTCGAACAATTCCTTTACGACGCCTTCCCAGTACTTCACTCGGCAACTGTCGAACAGTTATATAGAGCCGAATATCAGGTGCGCGGCACAGGTATGTCATCAATTTTTTTTAAATTAAAATATTTATTTAATTTAATCTAATCTATAAAAAGCCATATAAGTAGTTATAATATATTATACTAAATAAACATAAACTTGATTTTGAAGTTAGACTTAAATTTATAAAAAGAATCTATTTATATATATACTGTAAATTGAAATATCATTAATTAATTAACTTATAGAGAGAAACAAAACTGTATAAAACTATTAATTTTATTTTGAATTTTTCTATACAGAGGTAAATACATTAATGAAATAAATTAAGAGACTTTTTATTTTAATTGTTTTAATTTTTTCAGTTCAATGATAAATAGTTTTTTTTATATTGCAAACCTTTCAGACATTTTTCGTGAAATACAAATTAATTTAAATATACAGTACTTTACTATTTAAATATTTACTATTTAGTAATAACAACAATAAAATTTGACGTCAGTATTAACTTTAAGCGATAAAAAGTAATAATAATACTGTATAACAAACTTTTAATGTAAATAACTTATATATATATAAATTTGACTTTTTTCTCTATTTGTCTATGTTTTTCAATTAATTATATTATTTAAATAATATTAATAACCTACTAATCCCTTATTTTTTTCAATTGATTATTATTAGGTTCACTAACGTTAGACATATTGGACACCAGCGGTTCGTATGAGTTCCCAGCGATGAGACAGTTGGCCATCAAATCGGGCGACGCATTCATACTTGTCTTCTCACTCGACGACTACGAAACGTTTGAAGAAGTTAGACGTCTTCGGGAACTGATTCTCGAGTTGAAGTCGACGGACAACAATGATAACCAACCAATGATACCCATCTGTGTTGTCGGCAATAAATGTGATTTCGACGATAAAAGAGTCATAAGAAAGGTATTATTATTTCACTACTTTTATCCATTTTTAATCTCACTGTCCTTCAACTTATATATATATATATTATATACTTATTGATTGCTAGTATTTTCAAACTATTTCTTAATAATAATTGATTTTTATTGTATACTCCATTGACTTAAATATTATATACAGTATATTGTATGTAATCTCTTGTTCTAAACAATTGTTAACAATTTCTTTAACAATTGTTTCCCAAACTTTCTTATTATTATTATTTTATTTTTATTTAATTCACTTTTTCTATTTCTAATCAATAGTAATATTTCATTTGATTTTTTACTCTCAGTCTCTATTGTATTCATCACTTGAAATGATTCACTCGTTTGTTTAGAAGTTTTTCCACATATTTTTTTAAATATTTTATTTTAGTTTATTTTTTTATACAAATAATTTTTATATTCAATGTTCACGACATTGAATTGAATTAAAAACTTAGTTTTTTGTTGTTATTTAAGTTGAAAACTGAATTGAATGCCAAAAATGTCAATGCATTTCAAATTATCAAACAATGACTTTTTTATATAAGGCTTTATTTTGTTTGTATATATATTTAATATTTTTTTTAAAAATACGAAATTTCATAGTTAATAAATAGGCATACTGTCTATATAATGATATTTTTTTGTTTATTTTTTTAAAAATAATAAGCTCTTTTAAGTKACTAGTAGTGGACAGTTAGGACAGATAACTACTAGTTCAACGTTCAATAGATTATTAGAGTATATGAGTTACTGTATTATATAAACT
The DNA here is from genome assembly GCF_028296485.1 of Oppia nitens. Taxonomy (NCBI): domain Eukaryota; kingdom Metazoa; phylum Arthropoda; class Arachnida; order Sarcoptiformes; family Oppiidae; genus Oppia; species Oppia nitens. Next base: position 1,156,864 of record NW_026533243.1, read on the forward strand.
GTATTTATAAAGTAATACAACTTTCATATACAGTATATATATATATATATATATATATATATATATATATATATATATATATATATATATATATATACATATATGTATATATTGTTCAACGAACCATAGAATTATAAATATTCCAGTAATTAAATTATCATTGAATTATTTTTGATGAATAAATTTCTAACGATATTATATTATGTGTGGAAAACTTTTAATTATTATTTGGTTGATATTATTTTGCTTCAATATTACTGTACTATTATTGTACTAAATTTATAGTAGGATATATTACTGATATTACTGTAGGTATAAAATATAGCATATTGGATAGATTTTAATTAAAAATTGTCATAATAATATAATATTAAATATCAATACAATGTTGAATACAATGTCAAATACAGTTGAAATATATATTATTGAATAACCACTCAACTTTTCAATTAAATTGCTACTCAATAGACAATAAAAAAATTAGTTTTATTTAATTATTTTTTTTAAAACAGATATATCAAACTAAGCAAACATATCTACAACAACTAAAATATTTGACAAAATTTATCAATATTTTATCTGAAATTATTAAATTATAATATACATACAGTATACATATGTATTGATTTTTTTCTTAATAAATATATTTATAGTTTGAGTGTTTTTAATGAACTAACACAAGTGACCCGGGGCATTAATAAAAATGAAAATAATTTATTTATAGATATATATCTCTGTAATACATAGTGAATGTCTTCAAGCAATTTTGAAGTCGATTACTAAATATAAATGTATTAAAAATTGTTATTTGATTTGCATATTAATAATAGCTAATCAATAATATTTTGCTTAATTGATTATCTCACCTAAATAAACACATTAAAAAATTATTGATTTATTATTAAAATATTTATTTTAATAATCAACATTTTTTACTTATAATTTTTATTACCAGTATATAAATTATATAATTTAATATAATATTATATTAAACTTATATAATAGAAAAAATGTGTTTATATATATATATATAATTTGATTTTTTTTAYATATCTATCTATTGAATATATGATATCTCATTTCACTTATTTCTAGACATTTCAATATCATATTCAATCATATCTTAATAATAATAAATGGGATCTAATAAAACATAACAAAATATACAAAATACACACACAAAAAATCCCAGACTTTCTATATGACATTTGATATGATAACAATTATTATTATTATTGTTTTTATTGTTAACCACCAAAAAAACCCACCAAAAAAATGATAACATAATTAATCAATTGTTTACTCTCTCTCTCATTTGAAAAATTTCTAGGAAGTGGCTGAAAGTGTCATATGTCTGGACTGGGAGAACGGTTATGTGGAATGTTCGGCCAAAGAGAACCAGAATGTCGTTAAAATATTTCAGGAGCTGATGATTCAGGCGAGAGTGCCTTACGATGTCGGACCGGCCATTGCCAATGGCAAACCACGACGGAGCTCATTGCCCGAGTGTCCCATTAGTCCGACTGTCAAAGATAAGAGAATGCCTAAAAGAAACAGCTGTGCCGTATCATAATAAGCCCATTATCATTCCCGGGAGCTCATGGAGTTAATTTCAATGACCCCGCACTCTCAAGTGATATTTGTGTTGGTTTTATATATATATATATATTGATATATATGCCGTCAATTGGGACATCGATAAGAAATATATGTTAAAAATATATATATCTATATATATATATGTAATGTAAAAAACAAAGTGTTTGGACATCGATTGAAAGTTTCATTTATAATAAATTTCAAAAACAAACTTTTGAAGTCTCATCTGTATATCTTTTAACTTCGTTACCATTTTTATCTCCCCTATACTCTCATACTTTATTCATATACAGTAACTTATATACATCGATATATGATATATAGATATACAGTATATATATATATAAATCTTATTAAATAAATCAATTGGATTTTAGTTTTTAGACAAAACAAAAAAAAGAAGATAAACCAATTAATTATTATCTGATTTAATTAATATTTAAATTGAAAAAACATCTGTATAGAGACATAAACACCATATTATTAATTATTTTAGTAGTAAAATTTTCCAATAAAATAATAAATCAAAAAAATAAAAAATAAAAATCATTATATACATTATACATATAACATTACATATAACAACAATACATTACACAACATTATTGTTAGAGAGAGTGTATGTATATATAATATAAAACAAAATACAATGTAAAAAAATATTATTTATTTTATGTTATATACAATACTCTCAATCTCTGGAAAATAATCAATAGATTAATTTGTCATTAATTATATGTGTTTATATTAATAACAATAATAATACTAATAATAATAATAATAATACTGTAATTATTATTATTATATAAAAAAAATAATAGTAGAAAAAATGTTTAAAAAAACTAAATAAAATTTAAATGTATTATTTATTTACTTCGGTTTTTTGACTGAACAAAAATATATACAAATAAAAATTGCTTTATTACTCAAATTAATGAGTTGTGTTGTTATTTTTATTTAATTAATTATTTTAGATTATAATATCTATCACTATGTGTATGTGTGTATGTATTTTGTATACAAAAACATTTTTATTTATTTATTTATTATACATGTATATCAATAATATAATAATGATTTTGTATGCATTGTATTATCGCTACAAAACATTTAAGCTCTTATCAAATGAAGAAAAACAAGTAATAAATTTTTTGTGTTTCTCTCAAAATAAATGTTTAGTAATTTCACAGAAAAACACTATTTATTCACTAAATTTCAACACATTATAGCAATTATTGGTAGAAAACAAAAATATACACTATGTATGTAAATAAGATATAATTATATTAATATATGCAATTATTGTACTATAAATGCCTATAAATGTTTTTAGTAGTTAGCTATCGATAGTAATTGAATCATATAAATGATATCTATTAATATGATAATTGCATTTTGTTTATACATTGATAGTAATAGTGTTGTGATAATCACTACTAAATAAAATTCATAGCAAACTGTCTATTATATTAGTAATGTATTGAAATTTAATTAATTAAATTTAGTCAAACATATAATATAAAAAACTCTAAAATGATTATTATTCAAAAATGTTAACGATTTCTAGTTAAATAATTTTAAAGCCATAATAATAATGATTATAATATAATAATATAAAATCTGTAAAACTGTGTAATCTGATACGGTATAAAAACCTATTATTTAACTTCAAATAAAATATATTACACAACAATTTTATTAATTAGTGTTATTGGTAACCATATATTTATATATAATTTATTTAAGGGTTACTCAATTTAATTATTTTATGATAAATATCGCCCACATATTAGTCTATTATTTTAGTATTAATTACCACTTGTTTTGTTTTTCTATGACACTATATTTTTCATTTCAAATTTTCAATTAATTTTTTTAGTCTATCAATAATTTTAATTTTACTCATGAAATATTGTATACAAAAATATAAATGCTGGCAAAATTAAAATTAATTACTTAAATAAAATTTGTGTGTGTGTGTGTGTGTGTATTACTGTATATTGAATTATATATAAACTAAATTTGTTTTATATATTTTATCATAAAATTTATATTATCAATTTTAATAAGCTTTATATCCATAGGTTATAAATAAATTTTTATATCCTTATTAATGAATAAACAAAAAACGATATGTGTGTGTGAGGGTGTATAATATACATTGTATATCTATATATAATATATTCTGTCTATTTATATGTTATTTAATATTATAATAATAAGATATGAGTAAATATTTGAATATTTTATTAGATCCAGTTATAAATATTTTATTATAAAGTTATATAAAGTACGGTAATAATAATAATAATAATAATAATAATAATAATAATAATAATAATAATAATAATAATAATAATAATAATAATAATAATAATAATAATAATAATATAACTTATAATATTAAATATGATGTAAAGTGCAGCAGTACTTACTGTCATATTTTATATATAAGTTGATATACTATATATTGTAAAAACTAAAAAAAGATTATTTATTTTGATGCCATTATACACTGTCATATTGTATTAAAATATTAATGAAACAAAAAATAAAATCACAATATTTCTCAATAACTTTCTTAATGATCTAAAAATATCCATTAAGATGACTGAACATATTTTTTGTTTATTTATTTTAGTTGAAAACTGTTTTTGTTTATACTATTAATATATAGTGATAATCAGTTTGCACAACACTTGTACTCCAAAATAATAATAATAATTAAATTATTATTTACTATTAATAGCCATTAATATTATAACAGAGTTTATATACTATAAGAAACCCTTCAAATGCATACTATTATAAATTAAGTTTTTTATTTATATAAATTTTTCTTATCTAATATATATATCAATGACATTAGAGGGTAAAGAATCTTAAATGAAAATTCTCATATAATATATATAGTGAAGAATATTCTTGTGATATAAAGAGGAATAAATTTTGTATGACTTTTGCTTTATTTTTTCATTGAGAGAGAGAGAGAGAGAGAGAGAGAGAGAGAGAGTTCAGCGTCTCTTAAGTCAGAGATCATTGCCTCCATATACTAAAGACTACCGACTTTAAGGAAGTAGTCAATAGACAGCTCATCTGAATTGATGTCCAAAATATATAGCTATAATGACCATAATATACATCAATAATAGTACAATAAAAATATATATTAAAAGTAATGCCATTTACGGTTCATATCCTCAATCGTTATACAAGAGTCATAAGGAATTTCTATAGTAATCAATATTAATATTATACTATACTATAGTTTGAATTGTTTAGTAGTGAATGTCATTGTTATCGCTTTTGTTGTTGTTTGGGTATACTGTATGGGCTATTGTATAGTCACTATACTATAGTGTATATCCTTATTGATTAACTCTTTTTTTATATTAATATATGATATTCAGATTGCTTAAGTCTACAATACTGTACAATGACTATCATTACCACCAACTACTACTACTACTACTACTACTACTACTACTACTACTACTACTACTACTACTACTACTACTACTATAGTCTATGACACTTGAATGAACGATAAAATCTCTGGCACCGGGATGTGAATGACCCGCGCGAAACAACCCATCAAATAACTTCCCTATTCATTCATTTGCAGACATACACACACAGAATATTCTTGATCTATAAGATTAAATGTAAACACACATTGAAAGGGTGTCCGCTATCTATTTGATCTGATATTTGATTTAGTTATGTGTATTAAATATTATATATATATAATATATTACTTTATTACTATATTATACAGTATTATACACATAAATATAATTTAATGATAAAGATTTCCACTACTGTGTGTGTGTGTTTGATGACTGAACGCAATCAATCATTTGATTAACAAACAGATTAATCTGATGTATGATTTTTTATTTATCATTATTTATGATTATACATATAGTGTTATTATTTATACATTAAGTAAAGGAAAATAGTGGGAGTAATGAACAGCAGAGTCATATATATATAGTAGATATATATTGTATATATAAATATGATATAACAATGTTTTGTTGATTATCTCATATAAATTTATGTTTGTTCACTAATAAAAAATACAGTTCAATTGATATTTACTATAGTTATTTTCCATATAAACACAAGTTTATTATTTAAGCAATTGAATTAATTTATGAAAACAAAAATATTTTTACTATGATTATTATAATGTGATAAATATATTATTAATAACATCATTATTCAATAACAACAAATATACATTTTATTGTTAATCTTATTAGGTAACTTATATTTGCTATATAGATATTAAATTATTATTTTAGCTATAATAATAATAATAATAATCATTACTGTTTATTTGTTTATTTATTTGTAAATTGCATGTAATATTACTTATAGATTACTACTAGTTTATATAAAATTGTAAAGTTTGTTAATTGAATTAATATGATATATTAATATGTGATGTATATGTGTTTTGGAGTATATTGTAATTAAAGCCAGAATTTAATGTCCATTTTATATAATCATCCTTTATATACTGTTTAATACTATAACAATTCAATTTGTATATACAGTATATACTGTACTAAACTTATTTTACTACAGACTCTATACGATCATTAAAAGTGGTAACGATTTCCTAAATAAATCGTTAGGCCGTATGAGAGGTGTCGGTGCACAACAACAACAACAATCGCAAAATGTCATACAAAAGCAAAGTATGCCATTAGTTTTTTTTCAAGAAACAACACAACGATTCATACAACATGTTTTTTTGATGATAATATTTACTGCTTTCTCAATTAGTTTAGATCATATTATTATAACGGGTAAGGTATGGTTGTGTGGGTTCAATGGCACCGACACACACACATACATACAATTTTCACTATTGACATGTTTTAGACACTATAGTAGTAGATAATAAAAATGGAAATTTATAGTCCATATACTTTTTTTATATATGATTGTTTCCCAATGGAAAGGTATGTATGTATGTATGTATGTCTCTAATATTTATGAATGAGTTATTATTGGCTGTCGAGTTGTCTGAGCCATTAGTATAAAGATTCATTACATACCAGACAATAATGATAATAGTAATAATAATAGTAATAATAATAGTAATAATAATAATAATAAGTATATTACAATATTTATCAATGAATGAAATATTTCTCAATTTCAAACTTTCAATACTTGAGACACTTTACAAACACTTTATATTTTAATAAAATCTATGTATTATAAATGAAATGCTTAAATAGATGAGTATTTTATTATTAGAATTGACATAAGTTTTTTTACAAATATTAAATAATTTATATACAGTATAATATCAAAATTCAAGTTAAATACATTTTCTTTTCTATCAATTTTGATGATATTTTTGAGTTGWATTWGTGTGTGTGTGTGTGTGTGTGTGTGTGTGTGTGTGTGTGTGTGTGTGTGTGTGTGTGTGTGTGTGTGTGTGTGTGTGTGTGTGTGTSTGTCTGTCTGTCTATGAATATCCACTTGAATAGCAAAATATAAATATAGTAAATATAATATAAAAACTTTATTTTATTGTTGTTTAATAAGTTTTTTAAAAATGCTTTTATTTTTTGAAAATATATATACATTTTTTATTAAAAACTCTTTTATTTGTGTGCTTTATATTTATTAATAGATTTTCTATTTTATTAAAATTAAAGTACAATTTCAATAGCTATTAAAAATATATCATTTTTGTATGATATGAAAAATATAAATCTTTTAAAATTATATACAAAAGAAACAATATTACTTTTAAAATATAATTATAAATAATATTAATACAAACTATTAATAAAATACTATATCAATTTCAGAATAAAATTAAATAAATAAAATAACTATAATTTTTACAAATAAAAACAAATCTACTAATAAAATTTTATGTTTTCTAACTGTTTTTTTAAAACTATTCAATGTTAATTAAAATATAAAATTTTATATTAATATGTTTTTTTATAAATAGTAACTGTTTAGTAATATAGTATAAAAAATAAGGTATTTAATTTGTAATTTGTACTTAATTAAAATATTTATTTATAAATGTAATAATTAACAACATATTAATAAATTAGAGACAAACAAATATATATATATATAATTTTATATATATATATATATATATATAGAGAGAGAGAGAGAGAGAGAGAGAGAGAGTACTGAAACAGAAACATATATCAAATATAATACAAACTATAATATTTTATTTTTTTAATAAAGAATTATTTAATAATTATTCTCCAAATTTGTTGAAATTTTAAAAAATAATATTAAGAAATTAACCTTTTATTGTTGACAACAAATAATACATTTATTAATAATGTTTATTACAACAACAAAATTGATAAAAATAAGGTTTGTTGTCCGGATAGACCTTCAAATGTTAACCTTTAAGTTTGTTTTATTTTGTGGTGAATAACTCATGTGAATCCATTAATACAATACTATAGCTAATATAAAACTTTATATATTGTTTAACACAACAATTATAATAATTACTTGTTATGTAATTTTTTTAGCAATAATAAAAATTACAATATTAATTTAATAATTTTAATATTCAATAACCATAATACCATTATTACATTTAATATAAAAATACATTTTTATTATTAAAACTATTTATGGCTTCAATTCAATGCAATGGCTAGTGATATTAAATACGTATATCAATATAAATCATATTTATTATGACTAGACTTTTAATTGATGATATTGTTAACGTCAAAATATATTAGATAATATAACTTATTGTTTTGTAATATATTATTTTTTAATGGTCTATAATATAAATAGATTAAATAAATAAAAATTTGTTATCAAAAAAATTATATAGAAACAATTTTTTTCTTAAAAATCTTTAAAAAGTTTATATTATTTATTTTTTAAAAATTAATATTAATAAATTTTTGATCATTAATTATGATAACTTGAGAAATTGCATGATATTTTTTTTGTATATTAATTAAAGTACACGTGTTATTAAATGATATTAATCAATCGTAATAAAAAAAATTGCATATTACAGTAATTTGTAACTTGTAATATCAATCTAAAAAAATCATTTAAAATAAAAAAAGTGAAAATCATAAATTATATAAAAAAAACTAAAAATAAAAAAAATTATATCTACATATTTTTTTCAATAATTTAAACTGCATTTCTAATGATTGTAATAATTGCAGCCTTGAGACAAACAGGTAAACAAAATGCATTTAATAAATGTATTTATTTTTTTTTAAATCTAACTAAATTTTTGTGACATATATTTTACCTATAAAGACAACAAATACTACAATAACAGTCAGGATATCCGATATATAATTAACGCAAATATGTCTATGAATTTGATTATTATTAATAGGTATTAATAATAATAATAATAATAATAATACCAATAATAAAGATTCAATGTTTCACATATTTCACAGTATTATTTAAAATACCTTTAATTAGCACATTAAGTACGGTTCAATTTAAAAAATGTCTTATTATTATTATTACTATCATTATCATTGTCTACATTTATATTATATCAATGAAATTTGTCACACAAAATATTTTTGTAAAACAAACTTGTTATCTAAAAACTTGAAAATAAAACAAAAATTTTTATAGCTATGGTGTCTAATGTTTTTGTCGCTTCATTCATAATCATTCAAAAATCAAGGTTTATCCGGACTTAGATACAGTATATTCAAAAATACACACACACACACACACACACACACACACACACACACACACACACACATACATACATACACATAGAGAGAGAGAGAGAGAGAGAGAGAGAGAGAGAGAGAGAGAGAGAGAGAGAGAGAGAGAGAGAGAGAGAGAGAGAGATCCAGTGTTGAGGTCAATCAATCCCCCTGTGCTTAACAGTTAGTTAGCTCTCAATTTCAAAATAACCACAACATATACAATAACTAATTGAATGTACAAAATAAATGAATAAAAGTTTTTAAAATAATAAAAGTTATTAAAAACTTGTTCAACAAATACTTTGTTGTATTGTTTTCATTATTTTCGTTAATATAAATATAAAAACAAAAATTTTTTAATTTCAAATATTGCTTATATAAAAAAAGTTACATAAGTTATTCAACATCATTATTTTAATACTAATAATATTTTTATTTTATTTTAAATTTTTAAATAATATTATTATTAATAATATAAAATCATTTTATTTATTAATAATATAATATAATAATAATAATATTAATAATAAAATACCAATAAGTAAATACAGTAGTGAATGGATTCACCGATACGACAATATTACGGTAACCGGTCGGTACTCGTTACGGGTGGGACCGGATTTATCGGCAAAGTTTTGTGCGAGAAATTGATCCGATCGTGTCCTGAGATCGACACCATATATGTGTTGTTGCGGCCAAAGCCAAACAAAACAGCTCAGCAGCGGTTAATCGATGAGATACTACTGTCCAAAGCGTTTACCATTAATAATAATGGCTCGAAATCGGACAAACTAGTGGCCATCAGTGGCGACGTCAGCGAACCTGGACTCGGACTGTCCGATGAGGACAGAGATCGACTTATATCTAATGTGTCGGTAGTGTTTCATTCGGCAGCTTCGGTCAAATTTCACGGCCCGATCAACGATTTTATTGTACAAAATGTTTACGGAACTCAAGGAGTAATGCAATTGTGCGATAAAATGACTAAACTTGAGGTATGTATGTCTACAAACAATATAATAATAATAAAAAAAATAATAATTTTTTTAAAACAATTTTTTAAAGGCACTGATATATGTGTCCACTGCTTACGCCAATTGTAGCCTAAAAGAGATCAAAGAGCGTATATATCCGTTGAAACAAACTTCATCGGAAACAATACTCAAAGTCAATACTATTGGCAATGCTATCGGTTTTGATACCGAATCCCAGGCCATGCAAGAGCTGATGGAGGGTCGGCCCAATTCGTATACATTTAGCAAAGCGATTGCCGAAAATCTGGTCACCGAAAAGTTTTCGCATTTACCACTTGTTATCGTTCGGCCATCGATTGTTACGCCGGCCGCCAAAGAGCCCGCACCAGGTATTGCAAACACCGTAACAAAATTATTTTTAAAAGTTATTTTTAATACAATATATATTACTGTCAATAGGATGGGTAGATAATATCAATGGTGTCGCAGGTGCACTACTGTTAGGCGCACTGGGAATTGCTCGCACTATGGACAGTATGTTTTCAATACTAAACATAATTTAAATCAATAATACTTATAATAATAATTTTTTATTAATTTAGTTAATTGTGAAGCAAAAGCTGATTTAATTCCTGGTAATTATTTTTTGTTTATTATTAGATACAGTATTAAACAATATAAATATATTTTCTAAAATAACAAAACATTTTTATTTATGATATTAGTTGACATCATATGCAACGCCCTGATTGTGATTGGATGGCATACGGGCACTACCAGTGCGTCAGATCGGAAACAAGTCATACATGTGACCAGCGGTTCGGTAAACCCGGTCACTTGGGGCCGATTTTTGAATTATTCACGACTCGCGGCCCAAAAGGCTCCGTCCATCCGAATGGTCAGACCTTTGGCCAACAATCCAACTCATTGGCGACGGGGAACACTCGGCAAACTTGGTCACGCAAATCATGTCATTACAAAATTTGTTTCGCACATATTGTTTGCCTATTTTGTCGATGCCCTGTTGACACTACTGGGCTATAAGCGAGTAATGGCCAAAGTGACCAGTCGGATGCACCGGGCGTTTGAAGTATTGGAACATTTTACCAATAAGGAGTGGGTGTTCGACAATCGCAACTACTTTGACATCTATGACCGACTGTCCGATGACGACCAACAGCTTTACTCGTCCGATGTTCGCCGACTAGATTGGAAAGACTATGCCTGGAACCTGTATTTCGGGACCCGAAGGTATCTACTCAAAGAGGACGACAGCAACATTGAAAAAGCCCAGAAACGACTCAATTATATAACAGTGTTTTATAATATATTTTTGGTTACACTTTGGGCACTATTACTATTTATGGTGTATCGTATTTACTGTATTATTGTTTAAAACTTTACTACTAAACAAAAAAATTTAGGAAACATTTAAAATATCCAAATATACTTAGTTTTGAATTTAGTGTAGATATAAATTTGTGATTAATACACACTATAGTAGTCTATAGTAGTGTAAATTTATATTATTGTTATAATAATACTGAAATAATGGAAAATTTTTATATTTAGGACAAATTTATTATAAGTAGACTTAAATACTGTAGTTATTTCTATAATGCGCTAAACTTGGTTTTGACCTAGTTAATAATTTTTAATAATTTTAATTTTAACTTAAATTGTTAATTAATTAAAATAGTAACATATATTTTGTTTGATAATTTTAATTTTTGTAGACATCAACGTGTAAATAGACTAACTTAACATTTATACATAAATGCATGCAACATATTTTAATAAGTTATCAATTTTTTTGATTTATTAACTAAATTAATCTAGCTAAATTTTATTTTTTTATGTCAATTAAGTAAAAATTAAAACTGTCACTTTCATTGAAAGTTTAAGTTAAGTGCACTTATATTTTATATTGTAACATTTATTAATGTAATAATAATAATAATAAACATTGTTGTTATCATTTATATTTCACAAAATAGCTTAATTATGATATATATTATTTTTTGAATGACATTGCAATGAGTGGGCGTTTATATGACATTGTATTTTCTCAAAAAAAAAGTTTCACAAAAAAAATTATTATTATGTATAATAACAATAATAATAATAATAAATACATAATATAATTAAATTATTATCAACATATTATATCTAAATATATTTTATTATTATAATAATAATAGATAATTGTGTGATATATGAATAGGCACTCTATAAATACTAATAAATAAATGTCAACTGGATAATTTTTTTAATGAATTATGCTTTTATATTATAATTTTTCTTTTTTTAAAATGTTAGATAAAATATTTTTATTATATTTGTTACACAATATATATATATACGACGATTATTTTTGTTATTTTACATTATACTATAATATATTCAATGTATAAATTATAGATATAAAATTTTTAATAAAACTAAAAAATACTAATAATAATAAAAACTTTATAATAATTTCCTGTTATTTTGTTAAACACACACACACACACACACACACACACACACACACACACACACACACACACACACACACACACTACATATATATACATAAATTTAAACAGGTACATGTATTGATGTGATGTAGCATATTAAATTAATATTGACGTTATTATAATTGTAAACTGGCCTTGGCCATATACATAAAGACACACACATTTATTGATAATTTATTATTATAAATCAGGGTATAGATTATAAATATTAATATTAATATTAATAATAATAAATTATTTTTGTTGTTAAGTATTAATAGTTTTATGCACTGCCACATAACTAAAAATAATATTTATTTATTTTTTAAAAATTTAATATAATAACTACCTTGTATTAATAGTTTGAAAATAAATATTATATATATATTTTAAATAATTTAATTTTCGCAACTTTTTTTTGAACTAGGACAATATTTATGGTTAGTACAGTACAGTGTAATTTATTTATTAATACATTTAATATTAATAAAACAGTTGTCAATGGCTACTATAGATGACAATACATACATACAATGTATGGGTAGGAGAGGCACCAAAAAAAACATATGGCATATAAATTAAATGAATGACATTAACAAATAATAATAATTTAATAATAATAATAATAATAATAATAATAATAATAATAACAATATCAACATTAAAATACTGTATACATAATATGTATTACTTATGTATTTTTTTTAAAAAAAACATTTTGACGTTTTAACATATTATTATTATTGTAATAGTATTGTACTGTAATGTAATGTAGTAATTGTTTAAATAGCTTAAAAACAAAATGTTTGTTTATTTGTTGGTTATGTTATTTGTTTATTTCAATATGACTATGCAATACTATATTTAATAATAAGTGAATCCATTAATTAATTAATTAATATTTTAATTAATATGTTTTAATTAATAAATTGATTTGAAGTTTGGTTTGATATCAAAATCTATAAGTGCCTTATAATAAATATATTACATTTGTAAATGTTAACAATTTTTTCTATGAAATATATTGTTTGTTTTTTTTCAAATCAACAATAAATTTAGTGATATTTAATAAAAACAAAATTAGTAAATTACAATAACTTTATTGTCAACATACTAATAATAATAATAAATTTAATAATAATAATAATGTGATTTTATTAATAAATAACATAAAGTTAGAATAATTTACTTATTTAATAGTAATAACTTATTAATTTTTCCTTTTTTTATTAAACCATCTAGAACATTTATGTTTGTTTTTTTATAAGTACATTTATTAGTCTATTATTACTAATTACAGTTTAATTAATTTATGTGATTGTTATTTATTTATTTTTTTTTAATTTTTTGCTATGATATTTATAAATAATTAATTATCATATTTATAATTATTAGATTTTAATTGTTAAAAAAATGTTATAACACACTAATAAAATACAATTTTAACTTATTGTAATCTAAAAATTTTGTTTTGTTTTTTGAATGATATAGCTTTTATCATCAATTTTTTCTAATATCATAGTTGTCTTAAATATCACACTAATCATTGTTTTTTTTAATAACATATAATTATATTTTTTGAAAAAATATATTTAATTTCAATAACTTTCAATTTATATATATATATATATATATATATATATATATATATATATATATATCATAAGTAGTTATCAGAGTAAAATTTATACTTATTAATACAATATCCATATAAAAACTAACTTATTAACTAAACTATTAGTACCATCTGTACACTGTATAGTCATATGAGCTCATGTATGTGTGTAGTATCACCTAATCAAACCTACCGTAACTTTAATTGAGATTAAAAAAACACATTAACAACACAAACATATAGTGAAACTTTTTTTTTGTTTATTTATCTGTAAATTTACAAATATCATAAGATATGATATCATTGTATAAATATACAGTATATTAATAATATATATATATATATATGAAAAAATGTAATTCAAAACTAATACTTAAAATTTTTTCATATCTGATATTACAGTTAGTATTTGCGTTCAATTAATTGGTTGCCATTAATACTCCACTTATTGATTGTTGGAAACACTTTTGTATGACTTTTCCCTATCAATAGATAGATAGGGAATACTCTTGAAAAAGGGGCGGAATTGGTATCAATTATTTTTTAAGACCACATTTATTTTACTGACATTTATCGGCGAGAAAGTGAGATTGAGGCACAGCAACAACGACAACAACAACTACCGCTGCGGACAACAAGAGACAACACCCGCAAGACAACAATGGGGTCACTGTTCCGGTCAGAGCCGATGACACTGTGTCAGCTGTTTTTGCAAAGTGAGGCCACCTATAACTGTATCGCCGAATTGGGTGCACTGGGTTTGGTCGAGTTTAAGGACCTGAACGGCCAGATCAACGCCTTTCAGCGCCGGTTTGTCAACGAAATTCGCCGGTGCGACGAAATGGAGCGCAAACTTCGCTTTCTGGACAAAGAGATTCGCCGCGAACTGATACCAGTGCTCGACATCGGCGACGATCCCGAACCGCCGCAACCGAAAGAGATGATTGAATTGGAGCAGACGTTCGAGAGGTTGGAGACTGAACTCAAAGATGTCAACCATAACGCAGAAGCGCTGAAGAAGACCTACTCGGAGTTGGTTGAGTTGAGACAAATACTCAACAAAAGTGATTATTTTCTGGACGAAGCCGAGAACAGACAACGTCGCGAATCGCTCGGCGCCACTGACGATACCACTCGAATACTGCCGGACGACTCTCATCACCCGTACTCTACGGGTCGGCTGTCGTTTGTGGCCGGAGTTATACGACGCGACCGACAGATGACTTTCGAGCGTATGCTTTGGCGCGTCTGTCGCGGAAATGTTTTTCTCCGTCAACGAGAAATTGATAAACCATTGGAAGATCCAACTACTGGTGATTTAGTATTCAAGT
The DNA here is from genome assembly GCF_028296485.1 of Oppia nitens. NCBI lineage: Eukaryota > Metazoa > Arthropoda > Arachnida > Sarcoptiformes > Oppiidae > Oppia > Oppia nitens. The sequence goes on from NW_026533243.1 coordinate 1,172,608, forward strand.
CAGTGTTCATCATCTTCTTCCAGGGCGACCAACTGAAAGCCAAAGTCAAGAAGATATGCGAAGGTTTTCGGGCGACAATATATCCGTGTCCTGAGGACGCCGCCGATAGACGTCTAATGGTCAGCAATGTGTTGTCCCGTATTGACGACCTAAACACTGTTTTGAGTCAGACCAACGAACACCGACACCGTGTACTACTGGCCTCAGCTAAGAATTTGCGAAATTGGTTCATAAAAGTCAGAAAAATGAAAGCCATCTTTCATTCGATGAATATGTTTGCCTTTGATGTCACCCAAAAGTGTCTGATAGCCGAGTGCTGGTGTCCTACCGATCGATTGGACAACGTTAGGATGGCCTTACGGTATGGAACCGAACGCAGCGGTTCGTCGGTGCCGTCTATCTTGAACCGTATGGAGACTAGCGAACAGCCGCCGACGTTCAACAGGACTAACAAATTTACTGTTGGTTTCCAAACTATTGTTGACGCTTACGGTGTGGCCAACTATGGCGAAGTAAATCCTGCGCCGTATACTATCGTTACGTTTCCATTCCTGTTTGCCGTTATGTTTGGTGACGCCGGTCACGGCGTTCTCATGGCTTTATTCGCCCTTTGGATGGTTCTCAAGGAACGCCAATTAGCCGCACAAAAGTCCAACAATGAGATTTGGCTAACCTTTTTCAATGGTCGATACCTTATCCTATTGATGGGACTGTTTTCCATTTACACGGGATTCATATATAACGACTGTTTTGCCAAATCGATGAACATATTTGGCTCTCAGTACGTGGCGCCGTCACCGCAGGACGTGGCCATTAACAAGACAGATGTACCGCGCTTTACAACTGCTTCATACGGATTAAACTCGAAAATTAATATCAAACACGACAGTCTGCCCTATCTGTTAGGTATTGATCCTATTTGGCAGGTCAGCGAAAACAGGATAGTATTCCTCAATACATACAAAATGAAAGTGTCGGTCATTCTCGGTGTTATGCAAATGCTTTTCGGTGTTATACTGTCCCTATGGAACCACACGTACTTCAAGAAATATATTAACATATTTGTCGAATTCATACCTCAGGTATTGTTCCTGTTATGCATTTTCGGTTATATGATAGGCATGACATTCGCCAAATGGTTTCTATACGACGAGACCAACTCGAATGATGCCCCGTCGGTACTCATCTGTCTTATCAATATGTTTTTGTTCAAATACGACGCCGACGATGACCCTAAAGCGCCTAAATATCTGAAACAATGGTATCCCAACCAGAAACTTATACAAACAATTTTGTTGGTAATAGCATTGATATGTGTGCCGTGGATGTTGGCCATCAAACCGTGGTATTTGAATCGGGTGGATAAGAAAAAGCAGGCGCTTATCCGCCGTCATTCTGACGGTAACGACACCAGCGTCTTAGTGGTTGTCGAAGACTCGAACGATAGTGGCGGCGGCGGACACGATGGTCACGGAGGCGGACCATTCGATTTAGGTGACACCATCATCAATCAGGCCATTCATACCATTGAATACTGTTTGGGGTCCATATCCCATACGGCCAGTTATTTGCGTCTTTGGGCACTAAGTCTGGCCCATTCGCAGCTCAGTGATGTACTCTGGAATATGGTGATGAAAATTGGCTTAACTGGCCTCGAGGGTATGCCATATTTTGTTAATGGTATCGTAATGTTCCTTATATTTGCCATCTGGGCTGGCCTTACCGTCTCTGTCCTATTGGTTATGGAGGGTCTGAGCGCTTTCCTRCACGCCCTACGTCTACATTGGGTTGAATTTCAGAGCAAGTTTTACAGCGGCGCCGGTATCATGTTTCAGCCGTTTTCGTTTGAAGTTATCCTCGATGTGGCCGAAAAAGAAGCCGAAGCGGCCATTTCGGCTGCATCGGCCAACTCCTAATAAATATATATCAATATTATAAAATGACATTTAATTATTATATAAATACAGTAAATTACTACCGGGTATAATACTATAGTATTTTTTGTTGGTGACATATACAGTACATACTRAGTTTATATACGGTAGTGAAATATAATTGAAAATAATAATTATTTTTGTATTTTTTAAAAAATTATTCTTATAAATTATTTCTATATATTTATATGAAAATTATTAAAATTGAAATCATATTTATTTTTTTCCTCCAATCCCCCAAACTTAGACACTATTTATACGGTTAAAAAACAAACAATGAGATTATAAGTTATACGATATTTTTATATAATTGTATCTTTATTTATTGATATATATAAATTTAAGTCAATATCAATAATATGTTTATTTTAGTAATCATTAAACCACTTTATCTTTAAAATTTAAACTTTTCTATTTTAACACTTTTTTAAAAATTATCATAAATGATTGTACTGATATCATATTTTATCACATTTTTATGTTATGTTTATTATGTTTTACGATAGTTAATAAATAAAAATTTAAAWTTWAAAAAATTTAATGTCAATATTGAGTTTAGAAAAAATAATTTTAATACATATACAATATTTACTGTATAATGTCATTATAAAAAGTTAGCATAATTTTAATAATAATTATAGTATGACATCATAATGTTTATATACAGAAAGTTTTCTGTTATTGATAATGACATTGATCTTAAATATACAGAATATTCTGTATATATTAATAATATATACGGTATATAACTTATAACTGTTTTATTTGTTTGTGGTTAGAGTACGCACCGGTACCTAATATTAGCATCAAAAACATTTTATTGAACCAACACAAAAAAACTAGACGATCATTATTGGGTTGCGATGCGAGTGAAGCTATGATGTTATGTAATGTTATGCTCCGGTATGTGTATGTGTGTGTATGGTTTTATAGTATATGTGCTCACAATTCACAAAATTTTGTGGTGAATGCACTCATCATTTGAGATGTTCAGACATAGTATATGCTATACCAGAGCACACAATTGCCAAAACCATTTGACAGGCGATTCTGTGCACATATATATAAGTTATATAACATACACATACACATAGTCATACAATAACATACCAGTTCACACGCATACAGTGCACACACATACACACTGTCTAAGAAAACACCAGAATTTTTTCTATTCAGTAACTATACCTCTCTTTCTTATCCACAAAAAAGTCAGTCATAAAAACAAATTGTCTTCAAAAAAAAGTATAGAGAAACACACGTTTGTAGTAATAATAATAATAAATAGATGTGATGTTTATTATTAGATGAGAAAAAAAGTTATGATTTGACATAACAGTGCCAGTGAACTACTGTACCACTACTACTACTATTACTAATTGATCCGTCAATTAAAAAACATAGAAATAATAGAATCAAATAAAATAAAATCATAGAAATCTTTATTATATGTGACATAAAATATTTGTTCATAAAGTAAAAGTATATGTAATTAAAATTACAAATTGTTTCTTTTGAAAACAAATATTTGTTGTGTGAAACATAATGTCAACAATAGTGATGTTATATATTGATATTAAATAATAATTATTCTAATTATTATTATTATTATTAAATAATGTGTATACTAATAAAACAGCTATACAATTGGTAAGTACCAAATAAAATAAATAACTATAGTTGACATATAAAATATTTAGATTTATTAATAAATAATAATATTTGAAAAAACTATGTTATTTATAAATATCAATATTTAGATGACATATACCTATATAATATAAATTATAGACTATGTTTGTATAAATAATATTTTAATATTCATATTTTTCATATAACATTTATCTTATGATAGGTTTTATTATTTAAATAGATTACATAATTTATATAAAACATTTTAATATAACACATGTTAACGCATAATTTAAATTTTAAATCATAATACAATACTATGGGCACAGTATATATCAAATATATTAAAATGTAAATTAGTACATAATTTTTTTAGATGCTAATGTACATCAAGTAATTTTCTTTAAAATCTATAATTTTAATTTTTAATTTGTTATTAATTAGTATCAATCTATACTGTAGTTCAGTATTACATAATGTTTTTACTCCAATAAAAACCCCTAAACATTGATTAGGACTACTATTACAATTACTTGTAAATACTGTACAGTACATACAACTATCACTTTTAGTAAACGGTTGACTTAATAGCAAAGACATGATAATTAGTTTTGAAATGCACTGTCGACAAAAGCTCCAGAAGCCAGCTATATATATATATATACATAAATAAATTTATATGCTATTGTATAATGGTATGATACAGTATATTATACCCAAGCACTGGTATATTTGGCTAATGGGTAATGTAAAGTCCAGCAATTTGTGCTTAATTTGTGCGCCCGGATTAATACTAGTCTATAGTTAATCAGTACTCATACTAACAAACAAACAAAAAATCAATTTATAGTCTATAAAATAATATATTATTTTATATTGATATTGTTTTTTTTATTTTATTTGTTTGTTTGACAATTAAATCATATATATATATATATATATATTATATAAGTACATAAACTTTATGCTACATAAGATGATTACATTTAATATTTACAATAACATTTAATAGACATGTAACTATATTTAATAGTATAACTAATTATCCAATATATTTTGTATTATTTATATAAATAATATATATGTTTTGATTATGTTAATCGCCAAAAATTTTAATAATCATATTGAAATCATATAATATATATATATATATATATATTGTTTATGCATTTTTTTGGATTTATTATGCTATGAGTGGCATCTATTTTGTTTGATAAAACAATATAAAATATTACAATAAAATATCTTTCATTTTTCTGGTAGACCTGATCCATAACCACTACTAGCATTGTTTATAATATAACTTTATATGTGTTGTTTATATTTTGAAATACATTTTTTATGATACTATATGATGCGATAGAAACTATAATATGAATACATTAAAATTTTCATATAACTTTTTTTGGTGCTATATATATATTATATATAAGTCACTGAAATACATTTGCATATCATATTATCTTATCTTATATAAGATGTGAATATAAATATATATTTTTTAAATATAAAATAACTACATTATATTGTATACTGTATTATGTATAGTCTATGTCTCATTGTATTATACAATAAGCTATAGTAAAAAAAGGGAAATTATATATTGTATAAAATTGAATAGTATTCAAATAAATAATAATCATGTATTATAAACCTCGGTAGTTTAATAATAATAATAATGATAAGCAATAGTTGAAAAATTTTTGAGACCATAATTTTTATTGTAAAATAAAATACATACAAAATTGATTGAATTGCATAGTTTTAAATTTTATCTTTGAACTATTTTTTGTTACTATTTTTTGCAATTTTTTCTTTCAATTTGAGAAACACAACTCTCTCTCTCTCTCTCTCTCTCTCTCTCTCTCTCTCTCTCTCTCTCTCTCTCTCTATCTCTCTCTCTCTCTCTCTCTCTTTCTTTCTCTCTATCACTCACTCACTCACTGTTGTTTAATAATCAATAATATGAGTCGAGAAAGAAAAACTACAAATTTTCACTATAATATCGTAAAGATATAAATATATATCTCATATACTATACATTTGGCAAAATGCAAACTAAATTTATTTAATATTAGATTTTGATTATCATGTGTTGCAATATATTTTATATATAAAATTGCGTATTGCAAGCCTTTAACTCATTTATTTTACTGAAAATTTATTATTTTTTGTCACTGTGAAACATTTTTTTTGTTTTTATATATTTATATGTGTTTGCTATTTAATTTTATTTAAAACTTAGGGCACCATTACTATAATACAGTAAATATCTAGCGTAGTATAAAAAGTAATAATAATAATAATATGTAGAATTTTTTATTATAGTATATATGATACAATATTTGAAAAATTTAATTTATGATAAAAAAAATTCATACACAGTGTGTATTTATATATATATATACTATATTTTTCATCTCATGGATATTTAGTAGTATTGAGTAAAAGATATTAAGTGTATATTTTCTCAGATTTATTTTCATACTATAATATACTATGATATTACTGTACAGTTGTACTATAATACTGTATATATATATAATAATAATAATATAAATCAATTTTTATATTTTAAAGTTATTTATCTAACTTTAAATCATATATCTATAATATAAATCTTTATTATATTTTTTTTATATTAACTCATGTTATTTATATTTTTATTTCTAGGACTATATGGAAAACATTATTTTTGAGCCAATTTTTATCGCTACTAATCTGTACGACACGTATAATGAGTCAATACATACAAAACTATTATAAAATCTATATACCGACCGGTAAGTCATTAAATATATTATTATTAATAGTAATATTAATTTATTATTATTTTCAATCTAAAAACATTAGTTATTTTTTCAGTTTAGTTTATACAATATTTTTATTGTCGAAAGAATAATATTTATATTGACAATAATTTCTCATATGGTTTTATTATTATATTTATACTTCAAAATATATGCCAAACAAATAGTCTCAGCGAAAAAATATATATTTATTACAAAATATCGTTATATATATATAACAAACAAAAAAATTGTCTCTTATATTATTGTCATTTTTTATAACTCATGTTAAAAGTTATGTGCACTGTGTGTATGTGTTTGAGTTTGTAAATATAAATATATTATTATAACTTTTTTTGTACACAAAATAGTGTGTGTGTGTGTGTGTGTGTGTGTGTGTGTGTGTGTGTGTGTGTGTGTGTGTGTGTGTGTGTGTGTGTGTGTGTGTGTGTGTGTGTGTGTGTGTGTGTGTGTGTGTGTGTGTGTGTGTGTGTGTGTGTGTGTGTGTGTGTGTGTGTGTGTGTGTGTGTGTGTGTGTGTGTGTGTGTGTGTGTGTGTGTGTGTGTGTGTGTGTGTGTGTGTGTAACACAAACCCCGGCCTTTATAGACACTAAACACCATTAAGCAAACGTTTGTGATAAAAAAAATAAAAATCTAATAATATAAGAAACAAATTTCTGTAACATTTCAAACACTACTGTATACCATATTTTTTTTGACTTCAAAATAAAATATATATCTTTTTAAAAATGATATGTGATATTAGCCCAATATATAGTATATATATATATATATATATATATAGTATATATGTATTATATCATATTAAATCTCCCCTCTTCATACAATACATGACATACAAACATTTTTTGATAATATTGTCTAATACTCTATAATAAATAAGTACAGTATATACTATATGCTGTAGTAGTAAGTAGTAGTAGACAATTGATTTTATTAATGATATGTTTTGGTCAATATTAATCACTTATATGTGTCGGTGTGGATACAAAACTAATAACTTTTTAGTATTATTAATATTTTCTCTTTTTTTWAAAAATAACAATAAAATAAATGATATATATTTTCTTCATACAATTTGCCGACTCTTTTATTTTAATTATTTTTTATTTATGAATCAAAAATTATGAGTTATGGACAAAAATCTCAGAAAATAATACTTTCAATAATAACAACAATAACTTCATTAACTATATACACTAAAAACATAATCTAATTTCGTATCGTAAAAATATTGATATCATTAACTTTAAACTTTAATAACTTTTTTATTTTTTAACTTAAATAAACAAATTTGATATCAAATAATAGAGTAATAAATCACAATTAAATTGATATACTAGATGGTCAAAACAATGGTTTAAATAACAAAATATATCAAGGTAAAGTTATAGGTGTTAATAATTTATACAAAAATTATTTTCGTGTTTTTAAAACGCGCGTGATTTCAGACACATTGTTGGGACCAATTGATTCCAATGCATTGTTATTAATTTGAATACACGTAAATAAACAGTAAATGCAGTGATTATCATAAATGGTTAAAATACAAGAATTTTCAGATGCAATTCGCCAACAAATGTATGATATGAGAGTCAGCACCGGAAAGTCATACGCAAAAATAGCGGAACTGTTTACAACAACTGATAATACTGTCCGATCAATTGTAAAGAAAGTCGAAAAGTACGGGACAGTTAGAAATCTAGTGGTCGAAAAAGATGTACCAGTGCTAAACAGGACAGGATATTTCGAATTAGTTGACCACCGATGAGATTATGGCCGCCAGAAACATTTTGTGTCACAGAAACACTATTAGACACCGGATTCAAGAAATGGGTTATTACAGTGGTATTGCGCGAAGACGTCCAATGATAAGCCTAACAAATCAGAGAAAACGATTAGACTTTTACATCCGGATGCCTATGTCATACTGGAGGAAGGTCTTGTGGTCAGATGAGTCAAAATTTGAGATTATTATATAAACGTCGCCAACGAGTGTTTAAAAAGAGAGGCGAGCATTAATCCTGATAATATATGTCCAACTGTGAAGCACTCGAAATCAGTTATGGTATTATGACAGGCCAGGGAGTTGGCCATTTGGTCGAAATTCCATCAACTATGGACCGCTACATTTACGTTAACAATATTTTACCCCACATTTGCTTCAGAGTGCCAGAGATCTACAAATAAGCGATGAATCAAGCGGACAACGACCCAAAGCACACATCAAAATTGGCAAAGAAATGGTTTCTGACAATCAAATTGAGACACTTGAGTGGCCGCCACAGATTCAATATTATTGAACATCTATGGGATGAATTGGACAGACGTGTGCCAAAGAGCGAAAGAAAAAGTTTTTCTGCGTTTAAAGAGTCGTTATTTAATGTCTGGAAAAATATACCTGAAGAAGTCACAGAAAAGCTGATCCAAAGTGTTCCAAGAAGATTGCAGGCTGTGATTGATGCCAACGGAGGCAATACTCGATATTAATATTGTTTTTACTAAATTAATAGCTTTATTTTGTTAATAATATTTAAAGTTTTGATTTCACGAAAATACTTTTTGTACATAACTTTTTTTACCATTTCTTACTTCTTATGCTTTTTTATAGATAATATGATAATTAATGCAATTTTATTTATTGACTTATAAACTTTGAAAAGTGTTCTTTCATTTGATATCAAATTTGTTTATTTAAGTTAAAAAATAAAAAAGTTATTAAAGTTCAAAGTTAATGATATCAATATTTTTGCGATACGAAATTAAATTATATATCTTTCTCTCGAAAGCTATTTGATATAATTAATTATATTATGTTTTGTTTGAATATTTAATTATAACAATAATAAAGAAAATTTTTGTCACATTTTATAATTAATAACTTTAATCATAACAACAACAACAATAAGACAAAAATCTTTTGTATACATTATATATAAATTTTTCATTTTTGATATTTTTTCTTCACAGACTTTCAGCGACAAACACTTAAATATATTATTACATATTTTTCAAACATATTTATATTATATACATATATATATATATTGTATATTATATAAGTAATAATATAATAATATATTTTAAGTTTATATAGTTTTTTTGAAAATTTATCTCTTATTTTTCCAAAATAAAACTCTTGTGAAACACATTTTCTTAAAAGACAGTGAAAACTAATGATAAATTGTAAAGCTATTGATGATGTGATGTCTGTTCAACAAAAAAATGTCTAATCGATCCTCTTTTGTTAAGGAAAGGCATGTATTTTACAAAAATGTATATATATTATACATAACATACACGGGCTGTATGTCTTAGATTATATAATGTATATCTCTATATAGATTAAAATTATATACATATATAATATGGATGACTTGTATTCATACAATTAGTCAAATTGTATTACTATCTCTAAATCTCTTATAATTTAAACGAATAGCTTATTTGAATAGCAATTTTTAGGAAATAATTATATATGATTTGCATTTTAATTTCTAACATTTTTATTTTCTAA